>NC_136266.1:130444665-130647165 GCF_964187855.1 Myxine glutinosa | reverse complement strand
GCCGTCGGCGAGGTGTGCGTGGACCGCGGTCGTGCGGGCGGGGGAGGGCATGGCCCTCATGCTGGGCAGCTTACGGGCCGCGCTCCTGTGCGCGCTCCTTCTGCCCAGTCTGCTCCTCTGGGTCCCGGGACTTGGCTGTGGTCCCGGACGCGGCTTCGGGACGCGAAGGCGTGCCCCGCGGAAGCTCACTCCTTTCGCCTACAAGCAATTCGTCCCCAACGTCGCCGAGAAGACCCTGGGGGCTAGCGGAAGGTCCGAGGGCAAGGTAAGCAGAAGCTCACCTCGATTCAAGGACCTGACTCCCAATTACAACCCGGACATCATATTCAAAGACGAGGAGAACACGGGAGCCGATCGACTTCTCACCCAGGTGAATTGCTCCTGATCTCCTTTTACAAATCGATTTATCGATGATCGTGGGAACGAAAGTTTCTGCAGATTTGTGAAATATTTCTTTGCATCTGAGCGCTATTTTTTAAATTTCCTTTAGTGATTTGTGTGGTTTTATCCTGATGCCATTGATCAGGAATTTCCTAATTCAATAAAATCGATAGTTTATTATCTGCTTTGGATATGAAATATCTTGGGATCTTCGTGGTGGATTACAACACAAATTTGGGATAAATATGAACGAAAGTTGCTCCCTTAAGCGTTTGTGTGTTACATGTTGTGTGTAAATACAGGTGTGCACCTGAATGCCAATTTTCTAACTTCAATATTTAAAACTTTTGTTTTTATCTGAATTATCTTGTTTCATCAGAAAGGATTATTTGGTGCCTATTTTGCAGTGATGTCCGGATGTTGTCCCGAAATGCCTTTCGCCGTTTTCCTCTTGCCCTTTGCTTTGCGTTCTAAGTTATATCCCAAGCAACATGGACTTTGCCCAGCTTTTTATAACGCAAGAACCTTTTATATGATTGTAACCATAACACCCCCACCCCCCCCCCCCCCCCCCCCGCCTAAGTAAGCTTTTGCAAGGTCGGGCAAATTGCTTTTTACTTTACCTTACTCTTCTAAATTTACTTTTATTTTTTATTATTATTTTTTACTTTACTATGAAGTTTCAAACTAGTTTAATTTGAACATCATGTGTCCATGGTAATGGTGTTATCTCTCACCCCACGTCTGCAAACCCATCCAGTGCTGCAACGACCCACTGAACTTTACCTTGCTCTTTTAACAATTTAATTTTTTTTTTTTTTTTTTTTTTACTTTACTATAAATTTTCAAACTAGTTTAATTTGAACATCATGTGTCCATGGTGGTAATGGTGTTTTCTCTTGCCCCACGTCTGCAAACCCATCCAGCGCTGCAACGACACACTGAACTTTACCTTGCTCTTTTAACAAAAAAATTTTTTAAACTTTACTATAAATTTTCAAACGAGTATAATTTGAACATTGTGTCCATGGTGATAATGGTGTTTTCTCTCGCCCCACGTCCGCAAACCCATCCAATGCTGCAAGGACCCACTGAACTTTACCTTGCTCTTTTAACAATTTAATTTTTTAACTTTACTATAAATGTTCAAACGAGTATAATTTGAACATCATGTGTCCATGGTGATAATGGTGTTTTCTCTCGCCCCACGTCCGCAAACCCATCCAATGCTGCAAGGACCCACTGAACTTTACCTTGCTCTTTTAACAATTTAATTTTTTAACTTTACTATAAATGTTCAAACGAGTATAATTTGAACATCATGTGTCCATGGTGGTAATGGTGTTTTCTCTCGCCCCACGTCCGCAAACCCATCCAGCGCTGCAAGGACCGACTGAACTTTACCTTGCTCTTTTAACAATTTAATTTTTTAACTTTACTATAAATGTTCAAACGAGTATAATTTGAACATTGTGTCCATGGTGATAATGGTGTTTTCTCTCGCCCCACGTCCGCAAACCCATCCAATGCTGCAAGGACCCACTGAACTTTACCTTGCTCTTTTAACAATTTAATTTTTTAACTTTACTATAAATGTTCAAACGAGTTTAATTTGAACATTGTGTCCATGGTGATAATGGTGTTTTCTCTCGCCCCACGTCCGCAAACCCATCCAATGCTGCAAGGACCCACTGAACTTTACCTTGCTCTTTTAACAATTTAATTTTTTAACTTTACTATAAATTTTCAAACTAGTTTAATTTGAACATCATGTGTCCATGGTGGTAATGGTGTTTTCTCTCGCCCCACGTCCGCAAACCCATCCAGCGCTGCAAGGACCGACTGAACGCGCTCGCCATCTCGGTGATGAACCAGTGGCCCGGGGTCAAACTCCGGGTCACCGAGGGTTGGGATGAGGATGGAAATCACTCTGACGAGTCGCTGCATTACGAGGGTCGTGCCGTAGACGTGACGACCTCGGACCGCGACCGTAGGAAGTACGGCATGCTGGCGCGACTCGCCGTTGAGGCCGGTTTCGACTGGGTCTACTACGAGTCCAAGGCACACGTCCATTGCTCCGTCAAAGCTGGTAAGAACATTCAGGTTTTCTTTTGACATTGAATTAGAAATGACCTTTTAATTTGCGGTCTTGTCCGTCCGTGGTGTTTCGTACGGGAGAGGGGCGGTGTTCGAATATAAGTAAAAAGTATATATCTTTTTTTAAATTTTAATTGTCGATTTAAAAATATATAAACCTGAAACTGCATATTTGTACATTTAACGGTTAAAAGCAGTGTTCTGTGGACTTTTGTGCGCATCTTGTTTGTGCAACTTTTGTGAATGCCCTTTGTATGTAACTAGACACTGATTTGATATCTCATTTGAGCTCTATGTTTATAATGGCGACGACTAACACGTGCAAATGAGCTTGTGTTTAATTGGGATTTTAATATATTTTTTACTTTACCAATCGGGTTCAGTTCATTCATTTTTTGCGTTAACGTTTTCATCACCTGATATCGTTAAATGCTATTTCGCACAAATTCCAAATTTTAAAGCTTTTGTTGTTTCCATTGGAATCGTAATCTTCTTTTCGCCTCTTGTGCGTTTGCATTAATATGTAAAATTAGGTTCAGTATATTATATTTGTATTAAAAATAGTTTAAAAAATTTTTATTTTTATTTTTAAATATATTTATATTTACATTTTGCCTGATTGCAGCTTTGATTGCAGATGAGAAGTGTTTTTTTTTTTTTGTTTGTTTTTACCGCTCCAATGTTCAGATAACTCGATGGCTGCGAAGACTGGTGGTTGTTTCCCAGGAAACGCTTTGGTACGACTGGAGGGTGGTGGCCAGAAAGCGCTGCAGGACCTCGCAATTGGCGAGCGCGTCCTCACGTTCGACTCCGATGGCCGTCTTATCTACAGCCCTCTAATTCTGTTCCTTGACCACCAAAGAAAGACGAAACTGTGGTACTACTCCATCCTTGCAGGAGAACCACGACGAGAACTCGAGGCGACGGGTGCGCACCTCGTCCACGTGTCTCTGGACCCTACGCACCGTCTCAAGCCCACCTTCGCCAGCCGTGTGCGGGAGGGACACTATGTGAGGGTGTTGAATGGCAACAACGAAACGTCGTCCCTTGCAAGGGTTCATGGTGTGCGCCAGGTGGAAGGAAGCGGAGCGTTCGCACCGCTCCTCTCCGAAGGCACCATCGTGGTGAACGACATCTTGGCGTCGTGCTATGCCGTTCTTGCGGATGAGACCATTGCGCATTGGGCTTTCGCACCTTTTCGTCTGATCCGTCACCTTTCAAGTCCCGTGCCGATCGGACAACATGGCAACGCAACCGAACAGCCTCTGGGAGTGCACTGGTACCCGCGTCTCCTCCACAGACTTGCCACGGTTGTCCTCGATGAGCAATGGATGCATCCCTTAGGGATGCGAGACTGAAGTCGGGGTTACGAAAGTGACTCCTGCGGGTTTCGATTTTTTTTCTGAAATGCTCTGCACGGAGCTTGTAGAATCCATATTTATTTTCTATATGATGCACAGTTTGACTTGAGTGGGCCTTTAACGGCTGTTTGTCCACGTTTGCTTTGTGGACACTATAATAGGGCGTATTTAATATTACAATCTGAAATGTAATTGTCTATTTTTTATCTGCCGAATGTCTCAAACTAATTCGGCCAAAGTATTTTGTTTACCAATCTGTGGGGGAAGACCAACAATAAGGATCACGTGAGTGTATTATCTTATAGATACACCTTTATTGGTTAAGGTTGCATGCAAAAGTCTTTTTTTCTCAATGCATTGCTATATCTTCTGTTTATAGATCACACTATTGAAGTTGTGCAGGAAATGTTTGTTTTTGTTTTTTTCCACTCCTTTGCCTCCTCACCCCCTCCAGTGAATGTGGTTGAAGGGGAAAAAAGTTCAAGTACAGTTTAAATAAATAAATGGGTTTGCTCATCCTTTGACTTGCTAAAAGTCCCCTCTTACTGCAACGAAGCATGGCTTTGAGCCTCTTTCTATTTCCAGGATTAAAATGTCCAAACCCAGACTTATCTTTTTTTTTTTTCTTTTTTTTTTGGTGGGAGGCTCCACTTGTAGCTGCTCTGAAGCTTGAAAGTGTTTTGTCTACTTTATGAACAAACTATACGCTTGACTTTGTCTTTTTATTTTTCCTTTTTAAACGCACTAATTCGTGCTCTTTTTGTCCTTTGAAGTAAAGTGCGTACTTTCCTATATGAATAGTATGATCTGAATGTAGCTGTCAAAGCATTCTTGCATTCCATCAAACTATTTGTGTTTTTTTTTTTTTGGTGAAAGTGGGGGTTGGAATTTTAAAGCATAAGCTGCTTCTGGTTTAAGATAGGGAAGCATTCGATTTTTCAGTACCAAGGACAGTACTTGCACTGAACAATGGAGGAGCTAGTACATAGTGCCCAAAAAAAAAAAAAGACATACATAACACCCACGACTTTAACAGACTGTGGTGTTTGCCCAAGTCTTTTATGACCGGGCTGACCTGACGTTTGAAGATGATTTTGGCAAGCATTTGTATAACTTTGAAAACACCCAATCTTCGTGAAAAACAATCTGAGGTCCATCTGCTAATGCTGCAGCAGATTGGAAACCCAGCTGGACGCCAATCTGACGAACGGTGGACTTGGTGCAGGTGCACCATTCCTCAGATGGGTGTGAAAGAACAACCTCGGAGCTCACTGGTACCCGTGAAAGCGTAGAGCATTAAAATAAATCAACACGTGCTTCCGATGTGCCAATTCCACAGTTTATATTGTTGGGTTCAAACCAAAACCAAAAGTAGACCACCATCCATCCACATATATTCAAACCAACACCAGACCACTCAACGGTAAGTGTGTTACATCTGCAGCATCCTGTCGGAGTGAATATTACACACCGACATCACACTCCATTACTGCTGTGGCTACCAGAAAGAAAGTGCCACATCAGGTATGTCCAGCAGGAAATGCCTGCCACACATTAACATGTTTGTGGTGTACAGAACAGTTGTGGGGATAGCCAGGAACAATTTAAATTTAAATAGTTTCTTCTGGTAAAAAAGTTACATGCACTCCACCTATTAGCTATGGGCCAAGCAGAGCTATAGCCCCTTGTGGGTGTTCCCTCTCTGGAGCAGACTGGTCGATAAAATTAATAATTAAATTATCGTCCCCAGTCTTGGCTGCAAGTGCAGTACAAACCTAAGGAGATGTTGGGGCCTGTAGCTTTTCTAAGCTCATGCCTAATAGGTGGAGCCAATGCAACTGATTAGCCAGAAGAGCCTTAAAAAAAAATTGTACGCCGCCGCCGACGAAGTCGCCAAAGGCATGTTTTCGGGTTGTCCGTCCAGCTGTTCGTCCTTCCGTCCATGATATGTTTCCGTTACCACTATAACTTGAGAACGACTGAAGGGATCAAACTTGATCAAAGTTAAAACTTGATACAGGTATCTATAATGATTTAAAGATGAACCGATTAGAGTTTGGGGTCATGAGGTCAGAGGTCATATTAGGTAAAATTCCTGTTACTACGATAACCTGTGAACCATTGATGATTTTGACCAAACTTGGTATAAGTATATATTATGATGCAAAGATAAACTGATTATATTATGTGGTCAAAGGTCAGAGGTTCCGTTCGGTAAAATTTTTGTTACCGAGCTAACTTGTGAACCAGTAATGGGATTTTGACCAAACTTGGTATAAGTATATATTATGATGCAAAGATGAACTGATTACATTTCTGCATGAAGATGTCAAAGGTCATGTCGGGTGAAAATGTGATACTTCAGAACGTTTGAAGGGATTTAAAACAAACTTGGTACAAGTATGTATATTGATGTAATAATGAGGGTGGAGGCATATCAGGAGACGTCAAAGAGTGGTATTCTAGGCTATCTATATAAATAAAACAGTGTGTGTGTGTGTGTGTGTGTGTGTGTGTGTTACCTATAGACTCCTAAACGGAGAGGCTCACGTGCTTGATATTTGGCATAGACATGGCCATTGAGCCTGGGAAGGACATGGCCTACCTAAAAATATTTGATGAGATCCATATTTTTTATTCATATTTACCTCAGTGCATTTCAGCGAGGAACATTATACACGGAATCTCAGCCGGTGCCAGAGCAGCTCGCTGATTCGCTCAGAGCGATCACGTGATGTTCCATCCTCGCTGCCAGACCACTGAACGGAAAATATATAGAATGACCATTGCCATTCACACCACATAGGTGGAGATGCAGCTACCGGGCGCCATCTTGGTTGGCACTCGAAGCTGGGCGATGGTGATTTCCGTCACGTGTTTGCACGTAATTCAGAGCGAAAAGCGATTGGTTTTTTCACCTTTTGTGCGATCGTGTTTTGTATCGATTTTGTGCGATATGAATTAAACGTCTTTGAAAGAGTTGTGAAACGTCTTTCCACAACCCTTCCTTAACCGATTGAAGCAGTTTATTGCCACACAAAATTGCATTTTAACAGTTGTCTCGCTTTTAAAATCTGGGACACGTTCAAAACAAACGAGATCCGCGAAGCGAGTTGGTCGAGTCGTGCTAACCAAGATGGCGACACGGTGGCTACACTTTTCACGGAGTATGAGCGTTCTATATATTTTCAATTCGCTCTTTCACAAGCCTCGATCTTGTATACAAAAAAAAAAAAAAAAAAAAAAAAAAAAAATTCAGTGTGCCAGACTCGCTCACGTACTTGACTTGTGGCATAGACATGGCCATTGGGCCTTCACGGTGCAATTTGTGCGAGGCTTTTGTCCGAGTGAGCTTGAGTCGAGGGCGAAATGTACGGGTTGGGAATGTACGGGTCTCCCTTCCCTCGCCCGGCAACGCCGGTACTAGAGGGCGTCACAGGATCGGTGAGTCTCCAAATCCGCTTCGTGCTGTTGCGAAGATGCAGGACGATGTCGCGATTGTTGTGCTGCTCTCCTCCCATGAGAACTGCAACGTCATTGTTGACTGGCCCTCCCCTTCCCCCTCCCCATACCCTTCCCCCCCTCCCCTCCCCCTCACTTTCCCCCCTCCCCCTACACATGCAGTTAGTCCTCCCGATGTCGTATGTACTCCCGATACGTGTTTCCTTCATTGTAAAAACTTCCAAATCAACAGTTAAAAGGATTTTGAGCCGATCGGTGTTACGGCCTTGGCAAGATCGATGGAGACAGCGATCTGTTAGCATATACACCGCCCAAATAGCTATGTGGAATTCCCTCATGTCGAGATTAAACTCACGTCATTTGAACTTTGTCCGAATTCATTATTTACTTTTAGTGATGTTTATATACGAATGATGTTTAATGATGTTTACATTGGTTTTGGGTCCTCCTTTCCACATATCTCGTGGGATTGTAAGTTGGAGAGACGGCCGTGAGGGCGGGGAGGGGGTTGGAATTCTCTCAAGTGGGGATTCAACCCGTGTCCTTATAAAAGGTCTTTGTCCGAGGTCACCGAGTCCGATCGGTGCAGCCGTGCAGCGATCGGTGCAGCCATTTGTGCGGCACCTGGGAAAATAACATCGTCACAATGAAAACATCGTCACAATGAACGTTATGCGAACGCAAATGTTATGCGGAAGTCCAAACCTGAGAATACTGGAGACCAAAGTTGAAATTGGGAAAACTAAATAGCCTATTTTACTCCTGGAGATCCCAGGATTACCCACCCAAAATATCGTTGCGATCGGTTCAGCAGTTTTTACGGTACCTTCGAACGGACAGACAGACAGACAGACAGACAGACAGACAGATGGACGGACATTTGGTGAATTATAGTAAGATTGTTGTGCTGCATTTGTCAATGTGATGACACGAGTTAATAACAGGGTGGACCACACGAAAAAGCATTTCCTGCACATCCATCTTGTGTTGGAGTAGTGCATCCATGATGTACCGAATCCGGATTCAAACACAAGAATTTTTATTGTTTAAGTGATTCTTCACCATTGAGACGAGGCTAAAATCTATATACTGTGCAGCACGATACTTCAAAAAGTCATGGACGAGTTATGACAAAACTTGGTGGATGAGTTGGTGAAGTGACAAGAAACAAGCTGATTCGATTTTGGTTCAGGTCAGGATCCAGATTCGATACAAAACAAACTGTTCAGCCTGGCACAGGTATGCTCTCTACCGAGTGCTGTTGTAGTCCTTTTTATGTTTGATCGCAGAGATTAATTCAAAATGAGGTGCATGGCGAACGAACAACATTGCTGCTTTGAAGTTCTACACCCACGAGTGCCGTCAAAATTGACACCTGTTCAGATGTGCGATGAAATATTGACCATTTTTCACATATCAAGGTGTGCGATGGAATAAACCCCCAAAATCAGTACAAACCCATCACATAACTTTGAATTCCTAGTGCGACACTTTTTCCATGAACGGAGTTTCTGTGAGATTGGAGCGATTTGTTTTTCTTACCAAGCCCTCAACAATGCCAGTCGTAGATTTCAATTGTTTTAAACCTCATCGTAGATAAATCATGAGAAATCAAAGGGAGGCGAAAAGCCTCCCTCTCTTTATATAAGGGATCGTTTCCCTGCATGCAGCTTTAACATGGGAACTGAAAATACGTTTCTCGGCGTCAACTGGACGAAATCGGCTGCAAATTTCGGAAGTAAATGTTTTGTACATTAGTGTAGCAGCATAGCAAACCTGTTGTGCATTTTGTGATACAAGCACCAAATTTGGTACACTAGTAGACTATCATATTATTAAAAGATCTGGATATTGGGCCATCTCAGATTCAGAGATTTGATTTTTGCAAGATTTCGATTCGATTGGGATCGAAGAGAACACCTTCTTCGTCTTCTGTACAGTGAAGTTGCCAGCCCTGAATTCTCTGGCTACATCTGGGTGCTTCATTGGGAGTGCAACCGTGTCCCTCAGGTGAACAGGGACCCACCTGGCATAGTGTGTGTGGTCTAAGGCATGGAACCATGGGACCAGTTCCGTCAGGGCATCAAGGTACGTCGTGAATGAAGCCTGCCGCAGAGAACGCACGTAGACCAGTACCAACATCTCTAGTTCCAGCACAGTTGCCCAGTACTGAAAGTTGGGAATGTCTTCTCCTCTCTGGTGACACCAGTCTTCGAACTCAGGCAGGTCTTCTGCATCATCAGCATATGTCATACAGTGGCGTTCATACGCACGGTGTTGCAGGATGTGCAGTGCCGCTGCAGTGATTTGATGAGCTCTTCTTGTGCGGGTGACGTGGGCAGCTCGTAGGAAGGAGTCGGCCGTCCCTGGCGTTACAATCTCAGCTTGCAAAATCTGCAAATCTTGCAAAAATCAAATCTCTGAATCTGAGATGGCCCAATATCCAGATCTTTTCATAATATGATAGTCTACTAGTGTGCCAAATTTGGTGCTTGTATCACAAAATGCACAATTCTTTTGAATATTTGGGCTAAGCCGCCCCACTACATGGAGGTAATATGTTCCAAATTTCAGCAACGTCTGTTTCCACATTGAGTTTTATTGAGAAAACCCTTGAAATCACATTGGTGTCTGGCCGTCCGTCGAAAATGTGTTGGCGCTCATATCTCAAGGGCTATACATTGAAACTAGCTGAAACTTGGAATATACATCGGCCAATAAGTCGAGTTAATGGCTTTCGAAACAAATTCCACCTAAGTGCTATAGTTTTTGGTTTAAAATTAAATTATATATAAATATATATACATAAATAAAGATATAAAAATAGATACATACTTTACACAACTCTTCAAAATGTTATTATGCAAATCGAATGTGCTGGTTTAATGGCCCAATGGATAAAGCATCAGACTCCCAAGCTGGGGAGTGTAGGTTTGAGTCCCATGGGTGATACATATAAATGAGGAACCAAGTACTGCCCGAGAAAAGTTCATACAGTCACGTGAAAAAGTAAGTGCACCCCATGTAAAGTTGACTTTTTCAAAATATTTCAACATAGCTTTTTTTTTTTTTTTTTGGATACATAATCGAGGCTCGTGAAAGCTAACATTTATCACACAAACAAATCAAACAGACAACCAAAGTATATAAAAAGGGGAGCGGTAGACAAGATGGGGAGAGAAGGGGAAGCACATAAACACAACATTTGTGAGGGACATCGGGTATGTGTGGGAGGGAGAGGGCTTGGGGGGACACGGCATTGGAAGGGGGGGGGGGGGGAGAAGTATAAACACAAGGAGACCAAGGACTTCCAGGAAAGAAGTTGGTATTTCAAAAAAGAGGTTTGGGGTGAAATTAGCAGGGGTAGAACAGATCAAGGTTTTGGATGGGGGAAGATAAGAGATGGTGGTGAACAGTTGTTTTAAAGACCTGGAGGGAGGAGTGGGATTGAAGGGAGTGGGGGAGTTTGTTCCAGAGGCGGGAGAAAAGAGGAATGAAAGAGTGAAGGTGAGCAGAGAGTCTTGATTTTGGCAATTTAACCATAAGAGGGTTGCAGGCAGATCTTGTGCGACCTTTAGGAATATTTGGGGGACAGAGCCCAGAGAGAGCTGGAGGAGCAAGGCCGGAGAGGAGTCGGTAGAAGACAGAAAGACCACCAACCTGCCTGCGGTGAGTAAGTGAAAGGCCCTCAGAGGTAGCTTCATCACGGGAGATTCCAATGATTCTGAACGCTTTGGTTTCAAGCGTGAAGACGAGCTAGGTGTGAGGCAGGAGCACCAGCCCCGAGGGGAGAGCAGTATTCCATTGAGCTGTGGATGAAAGCCTTGTATGTGGTGAGGAGCTCAGGTGTGCCAAGGAAGGACTTCGCACGACGGAGGATGCCCAGTCGACGACTGGCTTTGGAGGCCAGATTTGAAATGTCGTTTTCCCAGGAAAGATCATGGCAGATAGTGAGACCCAAAAGCTTGAGTGACAGAACTTCTTGGAGAGGATTATTCAGAAAGTGGATGGAAGGGTTGTCCAGTCGGTCTTTTCGGAGAGACATCGTAAGAGTGTGAGATTTGTCAGGATTGAAAGACATGTTCCACTTGTTTACCCAGTCAGTGATTTTGTCCAGGTCTGCAGAGTGAGGAGGCTGCAGACTGCCGATCTGAGGGATGAGGAATGGAGCGGCAGAGAGTGGAGTCATCAGCAAAGAGATAGAGAGGATTTTCAAGAGAGTCGGAGAGATCATTGATGAAGACCAGAAAAAGCAAAGGGCCCAGAACACTGCCTTGGGGAACTCTAGCCTGAACAGGAAGAGGGGATGAGAGAAACTCATTCAGGGCCACACGTTGACTACGACTAGAGAGGAAGTCCGCCAGCCATGCGTGGAGATTTCCATGGATACCAAAGGAGGAGAGTTTGGTGAGCAGAGCGGGGTGCCAGACCGTATCGAAGGCACGTGATATATCGAGGGAGACAGCTCTAATTTCCTGTTTGGCATTGAGGACCTCCATCCATTGTTGAGACAGCAGAAGCAGCATGTCCAGAGTAGAGTGACCTGGTCTGAAACCAAATTGATGATCAGAGATCAAGCCATTGGAGAAGAGGAAAGATTTCATATCCGAAGCAATGATGGATTCCATGACTTTGCTGATAATTGGGAGAAGGCTGATTGGTCTGTAGTTGCTAGGGTCTGTTTTTGCACCTTTTTGTGTAAAGCGGTGATGTTGGCTGATTTCCAAGCAGATGGCAGTTGACCTTGAGCAAAAGAGAGGGTGAAGAGAACAGAGAGAGGGAGTGAAAGAGCGGAAGAACAGGATTTTAGGACCCGTGGGCTGATGCCGTCAGGTCCAGTTGCAGAATCAGAGTCGAGGGTTGACAGAAACTTTTCCACCTTGTCAGGAGGAGAGGACACAGAGCCCAGGAGCAGCTGGGTACGACTGGGTACGGTGGGTACAGAGGGATGGGTTTGGGACACAAGATTTAGAGGCAAACACAGAGTTGAGGCATTCAGCTTTTTCACGTGCGGAGTCAGCTGTGTAGCCGTTTGAGGTAAGGGAGGAGATGAAGGGGGAACAAACACCAGAAAGAGATTTGACCAGACGCCACCAGGATTTGGAAGAGGGAGACAGATAAGAGAGTTCGGTCTTGAGAACGGAGAGATATTGTTTCCTGGCTCTCCTGAGGGTGGACACACACTTGTTTCGGGCTTTGTGAAAGGAAATGAGATTTCCTTCCGTTGGATTTGCTTTCCAGGAGACGAAGGCAAGTTGTTTCTGGGCAACAGTCTCACCACAAGATTCCGTGTACCATGCACGGGAGGAAGGGTATGACAACTGAAGACGAGATGGGATAAATCTGTGCATGAGAGAGAGCAATTTACTTTGGAAGAATTCCCAGGATGAGTTGATGTCAGAGGTGGTAGAGATGGGAGACCAGTCCAGATGATTGATGGCTGCTTGAAGACCGAGCCAGTTGGCCTGAGTGAAATGCCAGACTCGTCGACGCTGAGCAGGCTCCCTGAGAATGGTCAGAGAGATGTCCACTTTTTCCTGCACATCCATCTAGTGTTGGTGTAGTGCATTTTGATCTTCATTTCAACAATATTGACAGATAAAGGTGATATTATATAACAAATATCATGAAACATTTACATTTTGTAGTCCATTGTATAATTTAAATAAACATAAATGCAAATTTCGCATGTGTAAAAAGTAAGTACACCCCTACATTTATCACTACTTCAAATACCTAAAATTAGAATCAGGTGCAACAGCTCAGGTGCAAATGATTAGAACATTGTTAACGAGGATCTTGGAGGAGCCTGTCTTATTTAAACCTCAGACATTTAGTTTGGTTTGCTCTTTGTTGTTGAAGTGTGCGGCGTCACCATGCCAAGATCAAAAGAGCTCTCTGAGGCCTTCAGAAAGAAGGTTATAGATGCCTACGAGTCTGGGAAGGGATTTAAAAAGATCTCCAAACAATTTGAAATCAATCATTCGACTGTCCGGAAGATCATCTACAAGTGGAGAAGATTCCAAACAACTGCCAACTTGTTCAGGCCAGGCCACCCCAGCAAGTTCAGCCTGAGAGCAGACCGCAAGATGCTGAAATAAGTCTCGAAGAACCCCAGAATGTCATCACGGGACCGACAGGTAGCTCTTGCCACTGTTGATGTCAAAGTGCACGAGTCTACCATTAGAAAGAGGCTGCACAAATTTGATCTACATGGGAGGTGTGCCAGGAGCAAAACTTTGCTGTCCAGAAAGAACATCAGGGCAAGACTAAAGTTTGCCAATGAACACCTAGGCAAAAAACCAGCACTTCTGGAACAATGCGCTCTGGACAGATGAGTCAAAGGTAGAGCTATTTGGCCACAGTACCAGAAGAACTGCTTGGCGAAAACCAAAGACAGCATTTGACCACAAGAACCTGATATCAACTGTAAAGCATGGTGGTGGAAACATTATGGTTTGGGGCAGCTTTGCTGCATCAGGGCCTGGGCAGCTCACCATCATAGAATCCACTATGAATTATTCATTGTACCAGAGGGTGCTTCAGCATAATGTGAGGCCATCTGTCGGAGTGTTGAAGCTCAACCGAAGGTGGACCTTGCAACATGACAATGACCCTAAACATACCAGTAAATCCACCAAGGAATGGCTGAAAAGAAAGAAATGGAGGGTTCTGGAATGACCAAGTCAAAGCCCGGATCTAAATCCCATCGAGATGTTGTGGGGGGATTTGAAACGAGCTGTGGATGCAAGAAACCCCTCAAACATCGCACAGCTGAAATAATTCTGCATGGAGGAGTGGGCAAAAATTTCTCCCAGTCGATGTCAGAGACTGGTAGACAGTTATAAGCAACACCTCCTTGAGGTTGTTTCTGCCAAAGGGGGCAATACCACCTCTTAGAGCCAAGGGTGTACTTACTTTTTCCACTTGCGAAATTTGCATTTATGTTTATTTAAATTATACAATTGACGACAAAATGTAAATGTTTCATGATATTTGTTATATTATATCACCTTTATCTATCGATATTGTTGAAATGAAGATCAAATAGCTGTATGTTGAAATATGTTGAAAAAGTCAAAACTTTACATGGGGTGTACTTACTTTTTCACGTGACTGTATAAAGGGGCGCCCTACATCTGGCAAATAAAATACATTTACTTCTTCATGCACGTGTTTGAATCAAATTTGCGCCCCTTTATATGAAATTTTCTGGAGCATTACTTGGTTCCTCCTAAGAACACAAGGGGGGTAGTACAGCATGCACAATAGATTTTTTGAATGACCCTTCTTTTCTATAAGCTATGGAATGTCCTTTTTTTTCTACTTTGCCACATGGCACATACCCTTATATAAAGGGGCCTTTTATATGTCCCTGGCATTTTACCCAAAAATGTCCCTTCTTTTCTATAGTTTGCCACATGGCACATACCCTTATATAAAGGGGCCTTTTCTATGCCCTGGTATTTTACCCAAGAATAAAATCTAAAGTTCAGCAATGGCTTTGAGCTCGAGGCATAGAGCCCATGACCATTTTGGGAACCTCCTTAAAATCTGCTTATTAACTGGTGGACTTGGGTATTCTAATACGAGGAAAGACCTATACAATTCCCATATATTAAAAAACTTTAAGATGGCAAGTTGAATTCAAGAAGAACGCAGGAGCTCAAACTCTATTGGTTCATAAATTATACGAGGAAGTTGGGTTGATACTTTACGGTAGTTCAGGGAAAGCAAACCAAAATATGTACCGAGCATTTGATCTACTATTCGAAAATAGTTCGTAACACCACTTGTATTGTAGATTTGACTTTCTGTGTTAAAAGTACCGTAATGCAGACAAGACAGCCGACTTACAGACCCTCCCGAATGACGAGTTATTGGCGAGGGCGGCACCTGCTGCAAACTGTTTAGGTGACATTTTATCTGCCAAACACTGTTATAGTCCAGGATTTTGTGTGAACGCTGGTTAAATCAGGATTGTTTACTTCCATTGGAAACTATCACGTGGGAGGTTTTATCGAAATGTCAAAACTTTGAGGAAAGTCGCTTTGAACACAACTGTCAATATAATGGAATGGATTTGAATCAATCAGAGGTTGATTGAGGTTTGCTAACTGCCATGAGAAGCAAGGAGAAGCGACGTTTCGGGTGTTAATCCTTCGTCGGACCAAAAGAGGGTAAATTCTTAACACTTCGACGAAGGATTTACAACTGAAACGTCAACTTCTTGCTTCACACAGTGGTTAGCATGCCTCGATAAGCATTGGTTTACCTGTCCACCTATGCAGGTAGACATTAGCATTCACCAACTAGACTAGTTCTTCATTCGCTTTCAAACACAGGTGGCGTTGATGTAGCACAGCCTTGATGGGCCAAATGAGCTCCTCCTTGTGTAATGCGGGACAGGACCACGGGGTTCAGATTGATCAAAGGTAGTGTCGGATATTAGCAAATGCCATTGCGGGAATGACAGCCGGCTTAACAAGCTTCCTGAGTGACATGCGAGTACCAGAAACCTGAATGACTGTTTGTAACTCGATGTTAATCCTTTAAGGATTATAAGCCAAAGAATTACGGCTTACTCGAGCGCACAGCTTGAAGAGTAATCTCTCTTAGCAATTAAGTTGCATATCTGAGCGATAGGTTGTAGCAGTTGAAAGTTGACAAAAGTGTGCTAATCGCTGTGGGAAGCAAAGCGAAACCGGCGTTTCGGGCATTGACCCTTCATCAGGGCAAAAAAGAAAAAACTTTAAAAAAGGTCTCCTAAACGGTTTGAAGCCTTCTTTGGTGGATCAGACACCATCCTGTGGTGGAGGAACATGCAAGCACATCCCTTTCGATTTAACACCAACCCCACACCTCCGCTCAACTTCTGCAGAAAATAAAACAGGTAAACGGGGTTAAGTCGGGGAGTGGGCAAATCACAAGAACAAATGCAAAACTCGTCCACTCTTAAATGAGCCACATGAGACATGAGAAATTAGACAATTGCTCACCCGAGCCACACCCCGACGGCAAGACCAGCCTCCTCGGAGTTCTTCCCATCCAAGTACTAACGTGCTTAATTTCTGAGATCCGATGAAATCGGGCACAGTGAAGCAAATAAAATAGCAATTGGTTAGTAAACCATGAACCAGTGTGATGTTTTAATGTTCTGTAGATGTTGAGAAGCAGGCCGTTTTAACATAGCTTCGTTAATAAGCCATTCGCTCATGACTTATCCAAAGGGTGAGTAAACTCTTGGAGTACTGGAGGAGGTTACTGGAAGAAAAGTTCCAACTTCTTAAAAAGCGCAATAACAGAAATATTCCGCAATAACGGGAGCCTCTATTGTTTTAACCTTGTTTCCTTGGGTCGATCTTCCTGCCCAGCTCATTCTGAATGCACATGTTCTTTGATGAAGCCCTTCCTGGTTAAAACTCAAAATCCAAGCTTTCCGTCTGTCTCCAAGGCATGCAAACCGCTGTGGGAAGTTCCTCGTTTCTCTCGTTTGTGGAACTGCCTTCCTGAAGCTGTACAACCCATCCTTCTTCCCTCCCAGGTTATAAGCAGGTGGTGTACCACCCTCTCATGTCACCCCCACTCGAACCCATAATCTTTGGTATCCCTCCTTGATAACCCTACATAACCCAACCCTTTTAGTTAGAGTATAGTGCGTTCCCTAACTGTACTCTCTCTTTTGTTGTTGGTTCATACCCTTACTTATTGTATCCATCTGTGGTGCAACTGTCAGTACGTTGTATTTTATATCCCCTTTTACATCGTCGATTAGGCATACAAAAAACGTTGTTTGTCGACCTCAACCTGGCACATCCCTTTTGGCTTGAAGAGCGATTGGTTCAAGTGAATGCCAGAAGATTCATAAAATATCACTCGATCTTTGCCTAAGAGGCGCCTTGGGTCTGCCTCCGAAACGTGTGGAGCACCTTCAGAAAGTACTCACACCCCTTGACTTCTTTCACATTTTGTGTTACAGCCTTAATTTAAAATGGATTTTATTGAGATTTTTTTTGTCACAGATCTTCACATAATACCTCAATGTCAGTGGAATATATATATATATATATTTTAATAGAAAGTTTTACAAAATAATTAAAAATGAAAATTTGAAATGTTGAGTCAATAAGTATTCAACCGCTTTGCTATGACGCTCCAAATTGAGCTCAGGTGCATCCAATTTCCTTTGATCATCCTTGAGACGTCTCCACAACTACTTGATTGGAGTACCCTGTGGCCAATTCAATTCATTTGACATGATTAAGAAAGACACACACCCTTCTATATAAGGAACCAGAGTTAACCATGTGAGAGCAGAAACTCCACCATGAAGTCCAAATAACTTTCTGAAGAACTCCGAGATAGAATTGTGAGGAGGCATAGATCTGGGGAAGGGTATAAAACAATTTCTAAGTGTTTAAGGTTCCCAAGAGCACAGTGAGCTCCATCATTAGGAAATGGAAAGAACATGGAACTACCCAGATTCGTCCTAGAGCTGGCCGTCCGCCCAACCCGAGCAAGAAAGACCTTGGTCGGTGAGGTGACCAAGAACCCAATGACCATTGACAGAATTACAGAGTTCCTTGGCTGAGATTGGAGAACCTGCCAGAAAGACAACAGTCTTTGGCAGCACTTCACAAATCTAGGCTTTTATGGGCGAGTGGCCAGATGGAAGCCACTCCTGATAAAAAAGGCACATGACAGCAAGCCTGTAATTTGCAAAACGGCACGTGAAAGACAGAGCATGAGGCAAAAGATGATGTGGTCTGATGAGATGAAAATTGAACTCTCTGGCCGAAATCCAAAGCACTAAGTCTGGTGAAAACTGAGCACAGCTCATCACCCATCTAACACCAGCCCGACCATGAAGCATGGCGGTGGCAGCATCATGCTATAGAGATGCTTTTCAGTGGCAGTGACTGGGAGACTTGGTAGGACAGAGGGAACAATGAATGGAGCCAAATACAGGCAAATCCTTGAGCAGTACCTGCTTCAAAGTGCAAAAGATCTTAAACTGTGGTGAAGATTTACGCTCCAACAGGACAATGATGCCAAGCAAACTGCTAAAGCAACACTGGAATGGCTTCAGAACAAGAATGTGAATGTCCATGAGTGGCCCTGCAAAAGCCCAGACTTGAATCTCATTGAAAATCTGTGGAAAGCCAAAGATTGCTGTTCACCAACACTCCCCATCCATCTTGACAGAGCTTGAGCAAATCTGAAAGGAAGAATGGAAGAAACTCCCCAAATCCAGATTTTCAAAGCTGATACAGACATACCCAAGAAGAATCAAAGCTGTAATAGCTGCCAAAGGCACTTTCACAAAGTGTTGACTCAGGGGGGGTTGAATACTGTTATGTCTGGGGGTAAAGCAATATCTAGGGCCAGATAGATCTGTGTAGGTAGGTATCCGACTGTCGTGATAAGGAATCTACCTGTAATAAGTTCTGTGTGTTTAGGTGGTTTGTCGGTTAAGAAGTATACCTGTGGACATACCGGGATGTTCGAGTGTTAGATAGAGTAGGGATTAAGAATAACGCCCCTGTGTGTCCAACCTGGTCATCAAACCTTTGTCCCTTATGGCAATGCACACCAACATAGACATTTAGTTAGGTCCCTCGCGCGACACTAAATAATTCCCATCCCTGACAAGACTTTGGAAGAGAACAGGCAAAAGGAAACCAGGCCAGGACACTGCCGATGATGGCTGCCGCCAGTTACACCTCCGACAGGCCTAGCCACATCGAGTGCCACGCGCTATGACCACACTACAGGGAACGAGTGATGGGCAGCGCGGTAGGCGCGGACCTCCAGCCAACGAGTACGAGAAGCGCGAAGCTGGAAGGTCCGGTGGAAGGCGCAGATTGAGTGGCGCGCCAAGGCTGACGTCACAACATCTCGATGGGATTTAGATCTGGGCTTTGACTTGGCCATTCCAGAACCCTCCATTTCTTTCTTTTCAGCCATTCCTTGGTGGGTTTACTGGTATGTTTAGGGTCATTGTCATCACGCGCCGAATGACATCTTAGAGAGCACATCCGGTTCTTGTTTGCGCAGCCCTTCCTCTGGGACATCCGGCGCTTCGTCTTGCGCAGCACGCTCTCTTCGTCTTGGCAGACCGATCGTGAGTGGAGATCGATCTCGTGTGGAGCTCGCTGGCCTGTGTTGGCCCCTTGTTGCTTTTGGTGCGTTGGACGCGTGGTGCTTGGTGCACGGACCTCGTGAGCGGCGATAGGCTTGGAGTGGGGCCTGGTGGCACGCGAGCGGGGCCGAACGGGGCCGTGTTACACACAAGACTACGGACGAGATAAGGCTGCACCCACACCCCACATTTCCCAATTACACGGCGAACGTGTTCTTTTATTAATTCTTCCCTTGTCTCGTTTCTGAAGTCTGGTGTGTGGGATCCCAACGTAGGAGCTTTATTTGATTACCGTCACGTTTCATCGTTTCGGGTTTCGTGAAATAAACGTGTTTATTTTTGTACATTTGAAATTGTGTTTGTCGAGTTCGGTTCATTAATTCCCCGCAGGATCGAAGCCGCGGTCGGTGCGCTCCAGGTAAGTGCTTTTACCGCAGCTCACATTTTCCTTCTTCCTCCCGCGTTTATGACAGTAAAATCCGTGTTCGGTCGTCGCCTCCAATTAAAGCCGATTTTGGTCCATCCGCGAGCCCTGGTATTAACCGAAGGGTCCGCGTGACAACTGGTGTCAAGAGTGAGGATACGGGTTCGACGGACAAATATTTTTTGTCCGCGGCTGCGATCGACACGGTCGGGCGTCCATTGCGCCCGACATTTGAACGCAAGATTTGTTAGTCTGAGGCGAAAATTTTGTATAGTCGATTGGGCTTGCACGACGCGAAAGGTGCGTCATTAAATTTAATCTGTTTTTGAGATAACACACGTGCGGGAAACGACCTTCATCATGTCGGTAGAACGGAGGAAGAAAGAATGGGAGATGGGGATAGCATTGGGAGTGAGTCAGAAGTAGTGGGGGTAGAGAGCAGTGGTGGAACTTCCCCCGCCGCAGAGACGGCCAGGCCTTAATGGAATGTATGCGGGGAATGAGTAATAAAATTGATGGGCCGAATGAAAAAATGTACTGCCAAAGGAATGAGTTGAAGGGAGACATGAAGGGATTAGAAAACAACATGAATGCTCAGGGTGAGTGGTTGGAAGGGAAAATTGAGGGATTGAATAACAAAATGGAGTCCCAGAGGAATGAACAAAAAGGAGAAATGAGATTTGGCGCGGACGGGGCTCAGGAGCAGGGAATTCTTTTTTTTTTTTTTGTATACTGAATCGAGGCTCGTGAAAGAGCTAACATTTATTTCACAAACAAATCAACCAGACAAACAAAATATACAAAAAGAGGGACCGGAAGACAAGATGGGGAGAGAAGGGGAAGCACACAACCACAACATTTGAGAGCAGGGAGAAGTGTGGGAGGGAGAGGGCTTGGGGGCAGGAGGCGTGGGAAGGGGGGGGGGGGGTGGGAGAAGTATAAAACACAAGGGGACCGAAATTAGCGGGGGTAGAAAAGATCAAGGTTTTGGATGGGAGAGGATAAGAGATGGTGGTGAACAGCTGTTTTAAAGACCTGGAGGGTGGAGTGGGATTGAAGAGAGTGAGGGAGTTTGTTCCAGAGGCGGGAGAAAAGAGGAATGAAGGAGTGAAGGTGAGCAGAAAGTCTTGATTTTGGCAGTTTAACCATAAGAGGGTTGCAGGCAGATCTTGTGCGACCTGTAGGAATATTTGGGGGACAGAGCCCAGAGAGGGCTGGGGGGGCAAGGCCAGAGAGGAGTCGGTAGAAGACGGAAAGACCACCAACCTGCCTGCGGTGAGTGAGTGAAAGGCCCTTGGAGTTAGCTTCATCGCGGGAGATTCCAATGATTCTGAACGCTTTGGTTTCAACAGCGTGAAGACGGGCTAGGTGTGAGGCAGGAGCACCAGACCAGAGGGGAGAGCAGTATTCCATAGAGCTGCGGATGAAAGCCTTGTATGTGGTGAGGAGCTCAGGTGTGCCAAGGAAGGACTTCGCACGACGGAGGATGCCCAGTCGGCGACTGGCTTTGGAGGCCAGATTTGAAATGTGGTTTTCCCAGGAAAGATCATGGCAAATAGTGAGACCCAAAAGCTTGAGTGACAGAACTTATTGGAGAGGATTATTCAGAAAGTGGATGGGAGGGTTTTCCAGTCGGTCTTTTCGGAGAGACATCGTAAGAGTGTGAGATTTATCAGGATTGAAAGACATGTTCCATTTGTTTGCCCAGTCTGTGATTTTGTCCAGGTCTGCAGAGAGTGAGGAGACTGCAGACTGCCGATCTGAGGGATGAGGAATGGAGCGACAGAGAGTAGAGTCATCAGCAAAGAGATAGAGAGGATTTTCAAGAGAGTCAGAGAGATCATTGATGAAGACCAGAAAAAGCACAGGGCCCAGAACACTACCTTGGGGAACTCCAGCCTGAACAGGTAGAGGAGATGAGAGAAACCCATTCAGGGCCACACGTTGACTACGACCAGAGAGGAAGTCCGCCAGCCATGCGTGGAGATTTCCATGGATACCAAAGGAGGAGAGTTTGGTGAGCAGAGCAGGGTGCCAGACCGTATCGAAGGCACGTGAAATGTCAAGGGAGACGGCTCTAATTTCCTGTTTGGCGTTGAGGACCTCCATCCATTGTTGAGAAAGCAAAAGCAGCATGTCCAGAGTAGAGTGACCAGGTCTGAAACCAAATTGATGATCAGAGATCAAGCCATTGGGGAAGAGGAAAGATTTCATATCTGAAGCAATGATGGATTCCATGACTTTGCTGATAATTGGGAGAAGGCTGATTGGTCTGTAGTTGCTGGGATCTGTTTTTGCACCTTTTTTGTGCAAAGCGGTGATGTTGGCTGATTTCCAAGCAGATGGCAGATGACCTTGAGCAAAAGAGAGGGTGAAGAGAACAGAAAGAGGGAGTGAAAGAGCGGAAGCACATGATTTTAGGACCCGTGGGCTGATGCCGTCAGGACCAGTTGCAGAATCAGAGTCGAGGGTTGACAGAAACTTTTCCACCTTGTCAGGAGGAAAGGACACAGAGTCCAGGAGCAGCTGGGTACGACTGGGTACAGAGAGGGATGGGTTTGGGACACAAGATTTAGAGGCAAACACAGAGTTGAGGCATTCAGCTTTTTCACGTGCAGAGTCAGCCGTTAAGCCGTTTGAGGTGAGGGAGGGGGTGGAGGGGGAACAAACACCAGAAACAGATTTGACCAGACGCCACCAGGATTTGGAAGAGGGAGACAGATAAGAGAGTTCAGTCTTGAGAACGGTGAGATATTGTTTCCTGGCTCTCCTGAGGGTGGACACACACTTGTTTTGGGCTTTGTGAAAGGAAATGAGATTTCCTTCCGTTGGATTTGCTTTCCAGGAGATGAAAGCAAGTTGTTTCAGGGCAACAGCCTCACCACAAGATTCCGTGTACCATGGACGGGAGGAAGGGTATGACAACTGAAGACGAGATGGGATAAATCTGTGCATGAGAGAGAGCAATTTACTTTGAAAGAATTCCCAGGATGAGTTGATGTCAGAGGCGGTAGAGATGGGCGACCAGTCCAGATGATTGATGGCTGCTTGAAGACCGTGCCAGTTGGCCTGAGTGAAATGCCAGACTCGTCGACGCTGAGGAGGCTCTCTGAGAATGGTCAGAGAGATGTCCACTTTGACAAGCACATGATCAGATGAGCCGATTGGAGCAGAAGAAGAGCAGCAGACATTTTCAGGGAAGTTTGTCATAACCAAATCCAGAAGAGAAGATGCTCCGTTGACTGAGATCCGGGTCGGGAAATTGACAGATTGTGTCAGTCCCAGTGAGTCGCAGAAGTCCTTTGCTGAAGAGCCATGGCTGGTGAGAGAGGTACCCACACCCAGCCAACTGGCATGGTGACAATTGAAATCACCACATATGAATTGTAATGGCAAGCGAATTGGAACGGGAGACTGGAAATTTACAGGTGGATGGGGAATGCGTAAAGGTAGATGGGGAATGCCAACAGGTGAGCGTGGAGTGCCAAAATTGTAATAGGGAATGTTTCACACCTGGTGGCCTGGAGGTTTATCGGGACCAGGTGGATGCCCCAGCACACCAACAGGGGGAGCAATTGGAATCCTTGCTGTGACAGGGCGGTGGTGCAGAGCAAGAGGGGGTAACAATAGGAGGGATCCGGGTAATGGAGCCGGACCGGGTATTTATTGGGGAAAGACTGTCGGGGCCAGAAGTAATTTGTGATGATGATGGGGATGATGAATGATTTGATGCAGCGGCTGGGGACCTCGGACAGTCCCATGGAGGTAGGGGTTGTTCAGGCCCAAAAGAGTCTGGGTGAGGAGGTGAGTCGGTCCGAGGAGGTGGTTGTGGTGACCGAGGGGACCCTCACCGTGCACAATGATTGGGTAACGGAGGCTCCAAAATTGAACAACCAGTTGGTGGAGTGTGTTGGCTCCGGGCTGGATTTGGACCTCGGGGAGTCGGGAGATAAAGCCTCCGAAGATTTGGTCCCCGTAGGGAATGTGGAACAGCTGCAGGGAGGGGCAGAACAACCTGAGGGGGTTGTTACCTGTAGCTGCGGTTTGGGATGGAAAACGCAAATTGTTAAAAGGAAATTTAAAGTTAAATGGAAATGGGAATTGGATTTGGAGCGGCCTTGGTTGGAGTTGGTCCCCAGGCTGTGGAACGTGGACCAGGGGAGGTCATTGGGATCGGCCTCGGGCAAAATTTGCCCCTTTCAAAATTTGAGTATGCCAGCCAGCTGGAGGGCTGGGCTGGCGAGATTTGGACGTGGGGTCCAGCCATGGACGTCATCGTACGACCTGGGCCCCACGGGGGATCTGGAGGGGTGTGGCGTCCCTTGTCCGTCGGGGCACCGGCCGGGCGTGTGGCTCGGGCCGGCAGGGTCACAGGGTCACCCCTGGTGGGGGTTAAGACCTCCAAGGGGTCCGAGGTTGTTTCTCAAGCCTGGGATGGCATTTATTGAGGACCACTAGGGGGAGTGTTGTGGGTCACGCTTTGGTGGTGGCACTGTGGACGGCCAGCTTGGGCCTGATGTGGTGACCACCCGGGCATGCGGCCTGACACCCTCCTCCTGAGGCTCTGGGACAGCTGGCATGTGGTGACCTGCCATGCCGTGCTGGTCTATGGACGCGGGTCGAATCGAATGGACAGGGACGGAGATAGCCCACCGGACAACCATTGGGGCATCTGTGGAACGTGATGGTGTGAGAGTGACCTTCCACAGATGTTCCGTTATGATTTATGGACTCTCGGTTTGGGAAGAGAGCCATGGGAGTGTTGAATCGGGAGATTGGTAACGTGCCGAGCATATGGGCCATGCTCGGCTGGCATGTGTATGGGAAAGCATCTTTCTTTGGTGAGGTTAGTAAAATGTGAAAAATGTTTGGCATGGGTAATCTGTGGGTTAGATGCAAATTTAAGGGTGAATTTTGTGAAGAGAAATGGTGGTCACTGCACAGTGACACCATTATTGATCCAGGTGTGTTAGACCAAAGTGTTGGAGGCGGTGATAAAATTGACAGGGTAGCAGGACACAGCCTTCAACTGGTTGTGGGGGCGACTGCGCCAATATTTGGGACGCGGGATCATGGGGATGGAGTTGGGGGTCTGGGGGTCAACGTGGTGGTATGGGTGTCCGAGGTGTGTGGACTATGTCTTCTGGGTGGGTCTCCTGGTGGAGCATGGCTGTTGACTGGACCTTGGTGTGGTCAAGTGTGGGTGGTGTTACGTGCTCCTCCCCGACCCCCTGGTCATGGTGTACCTCCGAGTCCTGAGAGGAGTCACGACAGAAAAGTGTGTTATTCTGTATGTCAAAGATCAATGGAGAAGCCATCCCAATTGTTACTCACAGACAAATATTGTATTAAGATCACACAAGAATAACAGTACAACAATAATAGTATTCAATAGTACAATCAATATGTCCTATGATGGTACCATCAGTGTTGTAATATTTAACTCACTGTGCTCAAAGTGAGTGAAACACGAACATCCCCAATGTCTCTTATTCCCGGCTTCAAGCCCAAAGTTGCTTCGCTCCAGCGATCGCCAGAATGATGTCCAATCGAGACCAGAATCCCGTGCGGATGGCAAGTACAGTCACACAGCCCAAAGCTGCACAAAGGCGCCCTCAAGGTGACTGGGAAACCCAAAGGCACCCTACATGCGACTGAGAGATCACACCCTCGGGTATGGACGAATTAACCTTCAAAAAGCCATGTCACACACACGCCCCAGATTGACGTCTGAATGCGGTGAAAATGGTCCAAAAGAGACGAAACCACGAGCGAAGCACAAGTCCTGCGCGAGTCAAAATGGCCGACGACCCGTTCGTGAGACGTAACGGCCCGACGATAATTCTCCTCGGAATCCACCGCCAAAAACCTGACACGCAGGTTGATCGGTCACAGCGATGACAACTCTGTCGCAGGGACCCCTTTCCCAGGAAACCCGAAAGTTCGCTAGTGACTCTTGCTCACCAACGTTCGCTCCAAACCGCAGGTAGCTCGGCTCCTTCTTGTCCAACTCACTCGCTCCGCCCCCTTTTCTCCCTCTTCTTCCTCTTCGTCATCCGGTTCCCGATCCGGTTTCCTGTTTCTTTTAACATTAACTTTTTTACCTTTTGAAAACAGTTCATGGACAATAAACCATTTGAAAACAATCGTAGTACATGGAATCAGAAATATTTACAGTGGATGCAAACCCCCACAACGGAAGTGACGAATCCGTAACACTTCCCCCCCTCAAGAAAGAAAGTTTGAACCGAGTGAAAACTTTCTTTGCAGGCAAAACTGTCCCAACAAACACAAGTAAACTCACACCCAAATCATCAATTCCCATGACCAACGATAATCAATATTTCCCAAAAATAAAGCAAGAAAACTTCAAACAACCTACAGAGATTTCCAAAGTTAGTTTACTCTGGACAAAGCATCAGCAACAGCATTGTCCCTGCCCTTTACATGCTCAATTTCCCAGTTGAACTCCTGCCAAGCCAAACTCCATCTCCTCAACCTCTGCTTTTTATTTTTCATTTTTTGAATGAAGGTTAAGGGGTTGTGATCAAAAATCCAAAGTCAAGCAAATCTACAGCACTTTTTTAGGGAGGCCGAGCTGAGAGCCAGGTTTCATGGTGGTTGGGTGGTGAGGCCTGGAAGTATTCACTACATGGACGCCTTTAGGAACGTGGAGTTCACGGTTAATCCGTGTCGGAATCTTGGCTCGGCTGCTCCGCAGCATTCAGTGCTTCAAACTCTTCTTAACTTTCATAATAATCACGGTTGGAGCGCTTGTCGCTGTAGTCACGGGAATAGCGGTCTCCTTCTCGGCCACTACCCTGATAATCATCCCTTTGGGAGCTGCCGCAACTCTGGGAGCCTCCATAGTAATCTCGACTGCGGCCACCACCAAAACTACGACTCCCACCCATAGCCATAGCCACCCCTGAAACTACCTCCACGTTTTCTTCCTCCGTAGCCCCTTCGATGCCCATGGCCTGTCTTCTCTACAGTTATGGTCCGACCATCCAAATCCTTGCCATTCAAATCCTTTCCTGCATCTTTGGCGTCCTTTGTGTTTTCAAACGCGACAAAGCCAAACCCTCTCGACTTTTGCGTCGCCCTGTCTTTTATCAGCCGCACTTCCAAGAGTGGTCCATATTTGCCGAAGACAGAGTCCAGAACATCTTCCTTTGTGTTGAAGTTCAGTCCACCTACAAAGAGCTTGCCAACATTGCCTCCATTCATGACTCGTGTGCGCTGACACTTAGTTTCAAGGTACTTGACACGAAGTGTCTGTGCAAAGCGTGACGTCCGTACCTTCCTCTTCTCTTCAGAGCACTTCCTACCCATAGAACGAGTCGCGGTACAGGATGGAAAGATACCCGGAATCTCCTGCTCTAACTGCGCAGCGTTATTTTCCATACTAGGCTTTTCAACAAACATTGGATTACCAGAAACTCGACCACCGGCCAAATCATTCCCGATAACAAAAGATATTCCCTCTACAAATAGAGTGGCTTGTAAACCTATGGTGACCGGTCCTGACACCAAATCAGACTTTAAATGGATGACATGGTGGAGCTTTAACACAGCCACCAACCCCCTGTAAAAGAACAATCACACCAGTTGCCGTCTTCTCTGACAATGGCAAAATGCCTTCCAGCATTAAAGATTGATGTGCTCCTGTGTCCCTCAATACCCCCAACAGGTCTCTCGTTAGTCAAGTCTCCATTCAGTGACACAAACCCCTCTGAAAGAAAAGGTTTGTAACCCTCTTGAACAAGGTCATTCTGTGATGCCGTAACTTTGGCATGGGAACCTTCACAAGGCACTGTCCTCCAAGGACGATTTCTCGCATTTGCCAATGCATTCGGAGTTGTACTAGTCTAACTCCGCTCCTGATTTTTCCTTTCCAGGGCATAACATTGGGACATCAAATGCCCAGATTTCTTGCAAAAAGCGCAAGTAGGCCTGGAGGAAAAACTCGAGGTCTGCCTCGGGCCCCCCGGAAGATAAGTCTGTCTTGGAACTGTAGTCTTCTGATCCCTAAAAGTCGCGGTATCAGATTTGTCCTCATCATCTCTAGGCCGCCCCCATGAATATTCGTTCTCCGCAACGGATGTACCATAACTCCCCTGGCGAACTCTAGGCGGGAAGTTAAGTGTGTGGAACCCCATCGTGTGTCAAGGCATAGTCATCTGCCACGGTTGCTGACTCATACAACTCTGGTACCTTCTTTTCCTCCAGATGTACTTTAATGTCCGCATGGACACTGTTTGAATTCCTCCACCAAGATCAATTGTCGCAACAAGTTGAAGTCTTTCCCAACCCCTTTCGAATCACACCACTGATCAAACATCGTTTCCTTCATTCTGGCAAACTCCACATGGGTCTCACTCTCCCTCTTCCTGGCATTCCGGAATTTTTACCGGTAAGCTTCAGGGACCAATTCATAGGCTTTGAGAATGGCTTTCTTCACTTCCTCATAATCTGTACATTTGTCAATCGGTAAAGCCGAAAATATATCTTGAGCTTTACCCACCAGAACACTTTGCACTAACATAGTCCAGGACCCCACAGGCCATTTTAGCATTTGAGCCACTTTCTCAAAGTGTGAAAAAAATTTGGCTACATCCTTTTCATTGAAGGGTGGAACAAGCCTCACATGTCTACCAACATCCCAGGTGTTCTGACTAGTTGTCGAACAAGGCGGCATGGATGCTACATCTCCCCGTTCTCCCATTAATTCCAGCTCCTTAAGTTTAACTTCCTTCTGATACTCCATGTCATGTTCCTTTAACTCCCTTTCGGCTCTCCTCTCCTCTGCTCTTTCCTTTTCTCTTCGAGTTACCTTTCAGTTCTCCTTTCCTCTGCTCTTCTCTCCAAGTTCTCTTGCAGCTCTCCTTTCCTCTGCTTTTAACCTTTCCTGGCTCTGCAGCTGCATCTCCATTTTCCGGAGCTCCACATTTTCTTTTTCCTCGGGTAACCAATCCAAGGCTACCTCTGTCCATGTTCCTTGTCCCACCAGAGATTCTACCACCAATGTCTGCATCTCTGCTTTCTTCATATTAACTCGGACCTCCAAGTTAAAATGTCTGGCCAATATCAAGAGTTCCGATTTTTTTTAACGCTTGGAACTGTGCCTCATTAGGTGACGCCGCAAACTGTTCTGCGTCAAACACCATGGTGACTATCAGTTAACACCTGTTAACCTTCACACAAATTTTTTTCCAATTTTTTTGAAAAATTTGGGAATGTTAGAAAAAAATTCCAAATTTGGGAATTTTGGGAATGTTAGGGAATTCTATCCCGGACGAATGTTATTAGGGAATTTAATCCCGGACGAGCCCCCAATTTCTGTTACGTGCTCCTCCCCGACCCCCTGGTCACGGTGTATCTCCGAGCCCCGAGAGGAGTCACGGCAGAAAAGTGTGTTATTCTGTATGTCAAAGATCAATGGAGAAGCCACCCCAATTGTTAATCACAAACAAATATTGTATTAAGATCACACAAGAATAACAGTACAACAATAATAGTATTCAATAGTACAATCAATATGTCCTATGATGGTACCATCAGTTTTGTAATATAGAACTCACTGTGCTCCAAGTGAGTGAAACACGAACATCCCCAATGTCTCTTATTCCCGGCTTCAAGCCCAAAGTTGCTTCGCTCCAGCGATCACCAGAACGATGTCCAATCGAGACCAGAATCCCATGCGGATGGCAACTACAGTCACACAGCCCAAAGCTGTACAAAGGCGCCCTCAAGGCGACTGGGAAACCCAAAGGCGCCCTACAGGCGCCTGAGAGATCACACCCTCGGGTATGGACGAATTCACCTTCAAAAAGCCACGTCACACACACGCCCCAGATCGACGTCTGAATGCGGTGAAAATGGTCAAAAAGAGACGAAACCGCGAGCGAAGGACAAGTCCTGCGCGAGTCAAAATGGCCGACGACACGTTCGTGAGACGTAACGGCCCGGCGATAATTCTCCTCGGAATCCACCGCCAAAAACCTGACACGCAGGTTGATCGGTCACAGCGATGACAACTGTCGCAGGGACCCCTTTCCCGGGAAACCCGAAAGTTCGCTAGTGACTCTTGCTGCTCACCAACGTTCGCTCCAAACCGCAGGTAGCTCGACTCCTTGTCCGACTCACTCGCTCCACCCCCTTTTCTCCCTCTTCTTCCTCTTCGTCGTCCGGTTCCCGATCCGGTTTCCTGTTTCTTTTAACATTAACTTTTTTACCTTTTGAAAACAGTTCATGGACAACAAACCTTTTGAAAACAATAATAGTACATGGAATCAGAAATATTTACAGTGGATGCAAACCCCCACAATGGAAGTGACGAATCCGTAACAGTGAGCACTGGGGGCTGCATGTGGTCGGACTGGGGGATGATGTGGAGGTGCAGGGGACGTGGCTGTAGGGATGCCACGCACAGCAACCGTGCCCCCCAGGGTTGAGGTTGTGCGTGCGGTAGTGTTTGTGGCAGCAGGTGCTCACCGCATTGGCCAGCTGGGGCTGATGCAGCTGTGTTCCTCGCAGTGGGGCCAAAGGATGGATGGTGGGTCGCACCCTTGTGGACACTCATGGGCCATGTTGGCGTTTTGTCTGCTCACCTTGTCCCGATGACCCTTGCATGGTAGAGGTGCGGAGCTATCGTAGCCACAGGTAGTTGGGTAGTGATAATCACCGTTGGATGCGGACCCACATACCTGCTAGTATAGTGAGGACAAAAGAGAGATTTGGAGAAAGTTGATTGGCTCAATGGTAAATTTGGGGATTTTGTGGGAGGACGGCACTTTGGACCTGACCAACCGGAAATTACCTGCACATCGAGGTAGGTGCAAGACTGATGGTTACTGTCCCGGGCTGCAGGACTTGCTTATGGAAATTGGGGACATGTAATTTGGAGTTGGGGCGGGTGAGAGTGATGACATGGCTGGTGAGGGGGATGGAATGTGTGCCACAGAGTCTTGTGGGTGGCGTGTGTTTATGTGTAGAGGTGAGGTGTTTTCATGTGGTTGTGAGAGTGGAGATAATGGAGAGATGAGTGATGATTATTGGGTTTTGAAATGTGTTTTGGAATTGTATTGGTTAAATGTGAACTGGGGCTTTCACAGGAAGCAGACCACGGCAACCTTTTTGTAACACCATCTATGGAAATGTGTTGAAGAATTGAATGGCAGCGGGGGAGGAAGTGTGTTTTGGGATCTTGTGCGTGGGGAAGGTGTGTGTGTCCGCAGGTACAGATCAGGCTCTGAGGAGCGATGCCTGCGGCCCCCCTCTGCGGCAATTACCCCTGGCAGCCAGTGGTGTCTGGAAATTGGAGCTCGTCGGTGGAGGGTCTGGTTGGGCGCCCTGGGGTAAAGGAGACCCCCCCGGCGACCCGTGGAGCTGCGCGGCAGCAGGAGGCAACAGAGCCTGGTGTGTGGAGACCCTCACCGGCGGGGTAACGGCAGAAAGGGCTGTTGGGCTACGACAGGGCCAAGAGGTAAAGGGGGGGGGGGGGGCAATGAACTTGTAAGTCGGTTGACTTGTTTTGGGACTTCGGGCACCACAGCCTGAAGCGCCCCCACCATCTTACTTGTGCGGTACCTCCCCGCTGCATATTTGAGACATGCACACATGTATACGACATCAATGCCATGGTCCTGCAGGGGGGTGAAGTAAGTGCTTTGTTGACTTTTGAAATGCCTCGATGAGTGTTGGAATGTGTATGAGTGGATCAGGGGTTTGTTTTGCGAGAATGTGGGCGAAATCCACCGAGCCATGTCACCTCTAACATCTGGACAGGGCCCGCGGAAATTTAGGGGTACATTGGGATGGCCCTGCAGGTAAGGTTGTGTTTTGTGGCATCCACCGGGGGACGCGGTCTGTAGACTGGGGTTGTGCAAATGTTATTAGAGTTGTGAATTTTTGTAAGGGTAAGTTTTGTGGTTAAGTATATTTTGGTTTGTTGTTCGTTTCCTCCCTCCGCAGGAACAACGATGAAATCATTCTACATATTTGCATGACTGTTAAGGGGATTAGCATGTTAATGAGTATAGGTAGGAAGTCCGACTCACTTCCCACAGCCCTCCTGATTTATTTCGTAGGTTAAGTAAGTGTGAGACAGTAAGTGTTAAGACTGGAATGGTGGCGCCTGCAGTGAACCTAGCAGGAGCTACGGTTCCGGGGGGGGGGGGGGGGGGGGTGTAGGTAGATCTGTGTAGGTAGGTATCCGAATGTCATGATAGGGAATCTACCTGTAATAAGTTCTGTGTGTTTAGGTGGTTTGTCGGTTAAGAAGTATACCTGTGGACATACCAGGATGTTTGAGTGTTAGATAGAGTAGGGATTAAGAATAACGCCCCTGTGTGTCCAACCTGGTCATCAAACCTTTGTCCCTTATGGCAATGCACACCAACATAGACATTTAGTTAGGTCCCTAGCGCAACACTAAATAATTCCCTTTCCTGACAAGACTTTGGAAGAGAACAGGCAAAAGGAAACCAGGCCAGGACACCGCCGATGACGGCCGCTGCCAGTTACACCTCCAACAGGCCTAGCCACATCGAGTGCCACGCGCTATGACCACGCTACAGAGAACGAGTGATGGGCAGCGCAGTAGGCACAGACCTCCAGCCAACGACCACGAGAGGCGCGAAGCTCGAAGGTCCGGTGGAAGGCGCTGATTGGGTAGCGCACCAAGGCTGACGTCACCGGCAAGGTTATATCAGCGTGCGCCGAACGACATTTTAGAGGGCACATCCGGTTCTTGTTTGCGCAGCCCTTCCTCTGGGACATCCGGCGCTTCGTCTTGCGCAGCACGCTCTCTTCGTCTTGGCAGACCGATCGTGAGTGGAGATCGACCTCGTGTGGAGCTCGCTGGCCTGCGTTGGACGCGTGGTGCTTTTGGTGCGTTGGATGCGTGGTGCTTGGTGCACGGACCTCGTGAGCGGCGAGAGGCTTGGAGCGGGGCCGAACGGGGCCGTGTTACACGCAAGACTACGGACGAGATAAGGCTGCACCCACACCCCACATTTCCCAATTACACGACGAACGTGTTCTTTTATCAATTCTTCCCTCGTCTCGTTTCTGAAGTCTGGTGTGTGGGATCCCAACGTAGGAGCTTTATTTGATTACCATCGCGTTTCATTGTTTCGGGTTCCGTGAAATAAACGTGTTTATTTTTGTACATTTGAAATTGTGTTTGTCGAGTTCGGTTCATTAATTCCCCGCAGGATCGAAGCCGCGGTCGGCGCGCTCCAGGTAAGTGCTTTTACCGCAGCTCCCATTTTCCTTCTTCCTCCCGCGTTTATTATAGTAAAATCCGTGTTCGGTCGTCGCCTTCAATTAAAGCCGTTTTTGGTCCATCCGCGAGCCCTGGTATTAACCGAAGGGTCCGCACGACAATACTTATGTAAATTATATTTCTGATTCATTTTTAATTATTTTGTAAAATAAAAAAATAAAAACTAGAACAATGCGACTGTGTCGCCAATATGCCTCCGCATAGTCCCACAATGGGTAGATGCCATCACTCTGCATATGTATGGGTAGGGGGTCATGTTTGTGAAGTTTCGTGTTGATCGGATAAGGTTCGTTTTTCAATCCAAGATGGCTGCCAAACCACGTGACCTATGACATTATTTTCAAACTATATGCAACAGTGCTGTTAGATGATATTTGTAAAATTTCGCAAAGATAGGGTGAGCAATTTCAGAGATATAATTATTTAATATTTTCCTTCAATCCAATATGGCTGCAAAACCATGTGACCTATGATGTCATAAATGTAATATTTCAATACAAGTGGGTCATAGATCATGTGCATGCAATTTCAGATTTTTAGGATAAGGAATGAGATTAAAACATTTTTGGCTGGTATACCACTTCACCTATTATGTCATTATCATGCTTTTGTTCCCCATTGGGAGTACTTGACAATGTGCCAAGTTTCAAATTTTTCCATTCAGCGGTTTCCGAGAAATATTTTTATTATTATTTGCTTTTAATCTAAGATGGCTGCCATACCACGTGACCTATGACGTCACACTTATCATAAAAACATTCTGCATGGGTGTCACTCCTACCCTGAAAGTTTCGTCTCAATCGGACACATGGTTGCTAAGAAAAACGAGGTTTAGCACGTATGGACGTACGGACAACTCGAAAACATAATGCCTCCGGCGACAAATAAAAATCCATTTGATGTTATGGAGTATTATGTGTAGATCAGTGACAAAAATGTCATTTTAAGCTATTTTAAATTCAGGCTGTAACAACAAAATGTGAAAAGAGTCAAGGGGTGTGAATACTTTCTGAAGGCACTGTATTTGTTGCAAAGGGTTGGCCAGCAAACTACTTCTACTGCCAAAATGTTACCCCCAAAATTGGCGTGAAGTCAGACATGATCTGTGCAGCATTGCTCCGAGTCGGTCATTCCACCATCCACCCACATAATGGATGGATGCCCTTTCTGGTCTGAGTGAATATATTTTGTTCAGTTAGCTGCTCTTTAACTATCCAAAACAATATGGGTTTTTTTAGTGGATTTTAAAATTTAATATTAAAAGGCTATTCGGCCGATCAAACCTGTGTAATGGTTGCCAACTGATGGTTGTTTGTCCGTGCTCTATCCTTTTCCAATGCTGTGCGTCATGCAAGGAAGCAGCACCTACCATTTCTAAAGTCTTTGTTTGGAGGTGTCCTCCCGGGATTCGAACCACCGACCTCGAAAGATCAGAGCAAATGCTCCAACTATTACGCCTTCCGGTTTGGTAAAACTGATGAGAATGCGTTTGAAAATTTCCTGGGTTTGCATCACTGAATGCTCGTTCTCATGGAAAATGCCACACGCTTGATATTCAACAATATAAATCACTTTTGCATTCAATCTTCCTCATAGAAAGGGTGAAAATATATTGGGGAGTCCTGCTGCTGTTATAGTGAGACTGTGGTGATTGTTGAATCGGTTGTGCACATTAAATTGAAATCAAGTATTTCCACGATCATAAACTGACGTTTGGAGACAGACAGATAAACAAAGTGAACCGATTGCTTAAAATCGCTTTTCGCTTCACACGCGTGGGGTCACAAGATCTTCTTTTTTTTTTGGCCAATTCCATTTTTCCCATTTTCTATCGACTCCAACTCCTGACACCATTTACCCCATAATCCACTCTCTTTATGTATATGTAATATGCAGGTGCAGTGCATGACTTGGAGCAACGACACCCATTAAAATAACAGCAAAAATAAAAGCACAAATTCCATCAAAGTTCATTTAATCAAACGTGTATTTACTCAATGCCGACTTTAAAAAAATGTGAGTGATACAGTACTCGTGATTATATAATATAGCAAAGCATCATATAAAAAAACGCCAAAAATCACATGATGAGAGGTGAAAAGCCATCGGTGATGCATTAAGAGAGCATGCTAGTGGCATACAAAGGGTTCATGGCATGCAGACGATATGGGGGTTTGTGGACAGGTTATTTACCAGCCGGTACTCAGACAGCCATTGTGCATTGGATAAACTGCAATGAGAATAAAATTAGTGTCAGAAAGCAACATCACACAAATTAGAATCTACTTTTTCAGATCAAATTAGAATCGACTATTTTCAAGATCATTACAGGAAAAACATTTTTCCTCTAATGATGATCATTCTCTTTGTTCGATACCAAAATGGGGAAATGTTCTTAAATCAAAATATCCAAAGACTATTCGACTAATGCTTCGAGGAAATTCCTCTGTGCACTGCTCCCCAATCACTCAGGCAATTCCACAGCATTTTCTCTACAATCAATAAATATATGCTTCTTCTTCTTCTTGCATATAGTATGTGATTTGCAACATCTTGTACATGCTCAAAAATACATAAAATAAGTTTAAGGAACTGGCCCGTTAAGTTATCACGAGTCAAGTCAACGTGCCATGCATTTACTTAATTCAACTTGTAAAGGAACAATACTGTCGTGTCCCCGGGGTTAACACTCCAAGAAGACGAATGACCGCAACGAGCTTTAACTCCGAGTAGAATTTCGAACTTGGCGGAATTATTTCTGGCACATGTGGGAAGGTTCGAAGTCTTACCTGGGACGGACGGCTGACACTGGGTTAATCCGAACCCACAAACAAAGAAACGAACCAGGACAAGAAAAGTAAAATTAAACAAATAATGAATGTATTAAAAGTAATTGTAACCCAAATAAAATGAATGCGAGGTAAAAACTATTTCCTAATTTGAGACGTCTCCATCACTCATATACAAACAAGGGGGAAACGAAAGTAAAAGAAAATAAATAATGTTTTGGTAATCGGCCGGCACTCAGCTTTGCGTGCCCAAATGGCTGGAAAGGCTTGCTGGTTGTTCGTCGCCTCCAAACCACCGATTGAAATCGCACAAAATGGCGTGGAGTCGCACTCCTCGATGTTCCAACGTGAGGTCCTTCTCGTGCTGCCGACTGCCCCGATCCTCTCTTGTTCAGTCTCTTTCCACAAGAGCCAAAGATGCGCCACCGCCTGCAACTCAGCCAGAACAAATAGGAAATGCGACCAACTCCGACAACCCCAGCACCAAGAGACATGTGACCGCCTTCGACGAATGTCAGGACAAAGAGAGCGAAATGCGACTGCCTCTAACGAACGCCAGGACCGAGAGAGCTAAAAGCGACTGCCTCCAACGAACACTAGGACTAAGAGAGACCAAGATGGCGAGACAATGTCTTTTTCCTCCAGCTCTCGAATGTTCCATGCCGACGTCGTACTCTGTCCAATCACCGAGCGCTATTCCATCATCCATCACTCCGACCAATCACAAAGCTCGGGGCATGGTCTCCCTGTCACGAGTCGTCCGGGGGCAGAGTCTAGTCTATGTTCGGGAATGTTCGGACGATGTCGTTCCCTTGCCGATCGGCAAATGCTGTTTTTCTCGGTCCTGGCGACGCTGTGAGCGCATGAGTCCCATTACTGCGTGATCGTTGTTTACTGAGCCCTCAATTTCCTGGCTGTCCGAATGTAATAAAACTGAAGGGAAGACCACAGGAGGCAAATTACACACGGGAATTAATCTTTAAGCCCTAGAATTAATTAGCACAAAGCCATCCTCCTTATGGCGACATGTAAACGCTCTTACCCGGACAGATGGCCTACTTATGTACATTGAGATGGCTTCGCGGCATACGGAGCATGCTAATCTACACATTCTGAACTTTTAAAATGTATTTCATGGCTACCCCCCACAACCGTGACAATACAAAAGGTTTACAGAGCATGATGAGGTCATTTTCTTATTCTTCTTCATTTGGATACAACACATGGTTGTGGGTAGCATCATTTTCTGGGGATATAGCTGCTGTATCGCTGATGTAGTGCCCTCTGTAGGTTAGAGCAGGAATTCGGAATTTGTTCATAGTGCCGGCGATAGCTCGCCTACTCTTTGCAAAGGACACCCTGGAATATTTAAAGTCTAGCAACTAATGCTGGCAGACGTGACGCCCAGTATAACGTCCATCCGAAGGACGGCACTCACGAGCAATAAACTAGGACAGCTAGGCCGAGATTCGAACCCAGGCTACACAACTTAGAGGCAGGCGTGCATATCTCAAGGCTGTCCTACCAGCCCGAGGTCATTTTGATTAAATAATTATCGAGCGTGATGTGGTACACAATGGGATGTTACGATGATACACCCATGTTTCAATCGTCTGTTATGACTAGCATGTCCATCTGGTAAAGCAATTGTCCTAATATATGGTGGAATATGAATGAATGTTCGTTTTTTTTTAAAGGCCATTTTCCCCGCGATAGCGGGGGTTAGCCTTGCGGGCCCCATGGTGGGTTCCATCATAAACCCCTGAACCAGCCAAGAGCATCAATTTTTGCTTTAAGTTATGAAACGTGGCTGCAACTTGGCACAAAATAATGAAATGAGTTTATGGGACCCGTTTTCAAAAGAAATAAGTCCTACAGAATGGATAATGTATTCACACACTAGTGCGTGTGTGAATTTGACCGAGACTGGCATTTTAGTTAGGAAAAATCCACATTGAGACAAATGGTGAGCCCTAACGCACAGTAAAATGCGGTGCCGGCAACCTTTTCCGATATAAATAAATCAACATGGGTCAATATTGCCAGATTGTACAAAAATAACTTCGGATTTGAGGGAAAATATCAATGCCAAGGCTCCTGCAGATGACAAGGGAGCATTTTGCCACTTGTGGTTACTGGCAATGCAAAACCATCCAATGATTTAAATATACTGCACAGCTTCCCACATTGCCCACTTTGCATCTCATGGCTTTAAAAAGCATGCACGCAAACACACACAAATTTCCCTTTCCCTCTCCCTCCCACTCCCCCTGGGGTCAAAGTCCACTCCAACATCACCACATTAACAGTAGCAGGCACCTTTTTCAACCCTGCCCTCATCCTCCAGGTCCACAATGACTTCAAATTCACAAGAATGTGCTTTGTATACCTTGGCATCCGTTAGTCAGTAAAGGCTTGCTGCACAATGCTAACCAACATATATCACCAAATTGATATCGTTCAAAACAATCAATTATTAGGCTTCCAGTGAGGTTCCCACTGGAAGCCCATTGTTCTTGTAAGGATTATTATTATTCTCACACATTTTGTGGAGACGATTCCGGGAAATTTGGTACAAAATTAAAAACAACAAAAATAAACAACAAAAAAACTGTATTGTGTTGGCAATCGAATATTCGTGTAATGATTTGGTAACCATTGCAGCGCGTTTGTAACAGATTGTGTGGATCTTGTCAGAGTGATAAACTTACATCATCATAGGCAAAATTCACACAGCCCTGCTGTGCGGTATCCCTTCGTCGGAACGAATCTGCCCGAGAAGCATGAATTGGAAATGACACATGAGCAATTGCTAAATAGTGAGATATTGAAAAAAAAATGGAAATGTGCTGAACATTCTTACTCCAAAAATCAAAAGGCAGTTCAACCCAAAATGTTGACTTCCACACAATACCAAATTAACTCTCGTGCATTCGTGGTTGGTTGGAAATATCTCCCCAAGTCTGTTAATCTGACATGCTGTTCCAACCCCTTAAGGACAGTGATGTGCATTCATTGGGATGCTTTTTTATGAAGCATATGGTGTATCTGTTTCACATCAACTTTCCAAAAGCATTTTCTGAGAGCAATGTTTACCTGTCAATGCTCGAAGCTTGACACAGCAAGTGACATAATCGTCGAAGTATATTTTCCCATCTTTGCTGTACCTCTTCAAAATTCCATTCAAAGCCTGTGGGCTCAGTCGGTAACCTGGAAATTGGGGGAGAAATCAATACTGCCGTGGAGCAACTCGTCCTCACCCTGCAGCTACTTAGGCTTTATCATAATTCACAACCTGTGGCCACTTGCATATTTTCGACCCCCACCTTCATTAAAAGATGCTACTTGCCTCCCACAAACATCCAATCACATAAGCATATACGATCACCCTGTACGTCTGTGTCCACACCGGTGATTCCTCACTTACCCATGTTGTGGAAGGCCTGTATAAGCTCGTTCGCTTCCACCGATCCACTTCTGTCAGTGTCATTGGCCATAAAGTGTTGCTTCCATCCACTAAGAGAAACCCAGAGTTCCTTGAACTCGTTGAAACCCAATTTCCCAGACATGTCTCTCTGTGAGAACAAAGAAAACCAAATACAATATAATGGATGACAAAACGTGCAGAAAAGCAAATTAATAATCTTTGCAAATCCTACAATATCGCAAACAATGATAACTGATCCACTTGCTCATTCAACTCAGGATTTTTTTCTCTTTCTCTCTCTCTTACTAGTTCCTCCACCCTCTCTATGTACCATCAACAGTCAACACAATTCATTATTTTTCAACAATTTGCAAAGTTTGTGGCAATACAAAGGGTGTTAATATGTGGTACTATGTTTTCAAAAAAACAACATACAATCATGTATGCAGCCGGTTTGAAATTGTGCACTCGTAATAACAAATGAGTGCCGCACGATGAATTCACATGCATGTTACTGTTTTCCTTTTGAAGAATGGCTGCGGTTCAATGGATAAATTTTCAATCTTCTTCTTCGTTCATATGCAGCACAAGGCTGTGGCGTAGCATCAATGGCTGAGCTGTGCTGCTGATGCAATGCCCTCTTGTAGGTTAGGGCAGGAACTTGGAATTTGGCCATGCTGCTGGCGATAACTTGCCTACTCTTCACAAAGGACACTGTGGGATCTTTAACGTTGACCAACTAATGCCGGTAGACGAGACGCCCATTTCACATCCAACCGATCGACGGCACACAGATTGATGAATTGCCTTGCCTGTGAAACACCGGGATGACAGTTTACAGCTGGGTCAGGATTAAAACCCAGGTGAGATAGCTTAGAAGCGAGTGTGTGTACCTCTAGAGTCTAGACCATCCTGACAACCCAGAAATTGAAAAGTAACATTTTGATATACAAGTTTTCAAAAAACACAATAGTATGAGTTGGTGTGGTGAGACGCCTACGTCAAGCATGGCAATCATGATTCTGCAACTCTCCAAACTGAAGGCTGTAAAAAGAAGAAAAAACAAACAACAATAATTACACATGCACGAACAATAATGGAATCATTTTGAGAACCAATTAATTATGTTTTGGGCATTTATCAGTTTAAATGCTCATCCATGTATTCAGTGTGAAGCATCATACCATTAATTTGAGAAGTGTATGTTTTGCATGTCTGTTTGACCATAAAAAAAAAAAAAAAAAAAAAACACCTTTAGAGGCCATTTTTCCCCGCAAAGCAGGGGTTGGCCTTTTTCGGGAACCGTGGTTGTTGTTGTTTTTCGGTCCCCTATTTTGAAGCAATGTTTTACGGCCGGATGCCCTTCCTGACGCCAACCCTTTTTGCCGCCTTTAACGACAAACAGGGAATTACCAGTGAACTGGTACTCAATTAGCCGACCTCGGAAGGATGACAGGCTGAGTCAATCCCCCTGGCGTTAATTCAGCGATCGACCGGGATTCGAACCCAGGATCCTTGGATCCTAAGCCGGCACCCTAGCCGCTAGCCCAACACCAGGGATTTGTCTGTTTGACCATGAGACCATATATTTCCAAACTGCAGGACAGAAAGAGTAGAAAACTAGGGGTTGTACTTGGGATGTGAATGGGATGTGAATGGGAAGGTTTTAGGCAGTTAAAAAATTTCATAGTCCCAGGTGTGTAGGGAGAACCCCAATTCTCTCCATGTAAATATGTATGGCATTCACTGGCAAAAGTAATATTCTTAGAGAAAATATTTCCTTAAAATAAGAAAACTTTTATTGAAACAAGAAAACCATGAGAATTTTTTCTCTTCTAATCTTCTCATTATTTTCATGTTTAAAGAACAAAATGTAGTTCAAGAAAATTATTTTTGGCAGTACCATTCCCGGTGGGAGGGGATAGTCATACTAAAATACCACAATTCTGGGGGAATCATCCCGTCCCCAATTCTGGGGGAATATCCCGTCCCCAATTCTGGGGGAATATCCCGTCCCCAATTCTGGGGGAATATCCCGTCCCCAATTCTGGGGGAATCATCCCGTCCCCAATTCTGGGGGAATCATCCCGTCCCCAATTCTGGGGGAATCATCCCGTCCCCAATTCTGGGGGGAATATCCCGTCCCCAATTCTGAGGGAATTATTCCCGTCCCTTCATCCATAATTCTGGGCGAATAATCCCGTCCCCAATTCTGGGGGAATTATCCCGTCCCTCCGTCCATAATTCTGGGGGAATTATCCCGTCCCTCCGTCCATAATTCTGGGGGAATTATCCCGTCCCTCCGTCCATAATTCTGGGGGAATTATCCCGTCCCTCCGTCCATAATTCTGGGGGAATTATCCCGTCCCTCCGTCCATAATTCTGGGGGAATTATCCCGTCCCTCCGTCCATAATTCTGGGGGAATTATCCCGTCCCTCCGTCCATAATTCTGGGGGAATTATCCCGTCCCTCCGTCCATAATTCTGGGGGAATTATCCCGTCCCTCCGTCCATAATTTTGGGGGAATTATCCCGTCCCTCCGTCCATAATTCTGCGGGAATTATCCCGTCCCTCCGTCCATAATTCTGCGGGAATTATCCCGTCCCTCCGTCCATAATTCTGCGGGAATTATCCCGTCCCTCCGTCCATAATTCTGGGGGAATTATCCCGTCCCTCCGTCCATAATTCTGGGGGAATTATCCCGTCCCTCCGTCCATAATTCTGGGGGAATTATCCCGTCCCTCCGTCCATAATTCTGGGGGAATTATCCCGTCCCTCCGTCCATAATTCTGGGGGAATTATCCCGTCCCTCCGTCCATAATTCTGGGGGAATTACCCCGTCCCTCCGTCCATAATTCTGGGGGAATTATCCCGGCCCTCCGTCCATAATTCTGGGGGAATTATCCCGGCCCTCCGTCCATAATTCTGGGGGAATTATCCCGTCCCTCCGTCCATAATTCTGGGGGAATTATCCCGTCCCTCCATCCATAATTCTGGGGGAATTATCCCGTCCCTCCCTCCATAATTCTGGGGGAATTATCCCGTCCCTCCGTCCATAATTCTGGGGGAATTATCCCGTCCCTCCGTCCATAATTCTGGGGGAATTATCCCGTCCCTCCGTCCATAATTCTGGGGGAATTATCCCGTCCCTCCGTCCATAATTCTGGGGGAATTATCCCGTCCCTCCGTCCATAATTCTGGGGGAATTATCCCGTCCCTCCGTCCATAATTCTGGGGGAATTATCCCGTCCCTCCGTCCATAATTCTGGGGGAATTACCCCGTCCCTCCGTCCATAATTCTGGGGGAATTATCCCGTCCCTGCGTCCATAATTCTGGGGGAATTATCCCGTCCCTCCGTCCATAATTCTGGGGGAATTATCCCGTCCCTCCGTCCATAATTCTGGGGGAATTATCCCGTCCCTCCATCCATAATTCTGGGGGAATTATCCCGTCCCTCCCTCCATAATTCTGGGGGAATTATCCCGTCCCTCCGTCCATAATTCTGGGGGAATTATCCCGTCCCTCCGTCCATAATTCTGGGGGAATTATCCCGTCCCTCCGTCCATAATTCTGGGGGAATTATCCCGTCCCTCCGTCCAAAATTCTGGGGGAATTATCCCGTCCCTCCATCCCTAATTCTGGGAGAATTATCCCGTCCCTCCATCCCTAATTCTGGGAGAATTATCCCGTCCCTCCATCCATAATTCTGAGGGAATTATCCTGTCCCTCCATCCATAATTCTGGGGGAATTATCCCGTCCCTCCATCCACAATTCTGGGGGAATTATCCCGTCCCTCCATCCACAATTCTGGGGGAATTATCCCGTCCCTCCATCCACAATTCTGGGGGAATTATCCCGTCCCTCCATACATAATATTCTGGGGGAATTATCCCGTCCCTACATCCATAATTCTGGGGGAATTATTCCGTCCCCAATTCTGGTGGGAATTATCCAGTCCCTAATTCTCGGGGTATTACCTCATCCGTAAATCTGGGAGAATTAACCTGTCCTTAAAGATGGGTTCTTTGCTAGTGATCTAACAAGTAGAGAATGAAAAATAATGTGATAGTATTCATGCTTATTTCCAACCCCTTGTTCTATGTACAAGGTGATCCATATGTCTTGTGATCCCGAATAACAGAAAACCTCTTGCCAATTGTATTGTCTGATTGCCCTTTGTGTCCCCCTTTGGGGGTATCTCTATAGATAGCTTCACATGTTTTGAGCTACAGAGACCGATTGATTTTTTTTCTGAGTGAGGTAAATATTATGCAAAAGGTGTGGCCAGAAAATTCTCAAGATTTTCTTATGGCTGTTGTAGTCCTCTGGTGATTCCTCTGGTGATTTTCTAGTGCTAGTCCTCCGGTGATTTTCCAGGATTCAAATCCAAATGGGAAAATCGACTTCACGATGCCGTCAAAGATCCTCAACTTTATTTTGGTGTTGGACTTTTTTCCAAATTTCCATGAGTCTCATGAATGTATCCCTCACTTCTTTTCTGTTTTCCTAGATGTACATTTTAGTCCCACTTGTACCTTTTCATGTACCTAAGATCATTTCCAATTTTATAAACAAAATATACAAATAAACAAAATGCCTAAAATTAAATTAAAATACTGACAATTTTTTTTCAATTTGTTATTTCTTTAATGTTTAAACAACCATGTAGCTCGGTACACAAATATACTAAAGAGTGCATGTGGGTACAAAAACATAATCAAACGGGTCAGCAAATATTCTCAAACATACCCACATGTGTTCAAAAAGATTCAATGTCAGGTTCATGTGTTCAAAAGAATACCTGTGGGTGTAGAAATATATTCAAACTACATTTGAATGGTCTGCTTATAATTATATTCAGGGACACACTCACGTTGGTAGTTTCCACACAATCCGGCCTGTGTCAGGCAACGCTGGAGCTCCTCGGCATTTATCTGCCCATCCTGAAAACACATTTAACGTCATTTGTTTGATTGGAGCAAACTATGGTATTTTTTTTTTTAACAAGTATGACCCAATATGTACATAAAGCAGTACAATCTGCTGTAGATTCGTGATCTTCCATCTTCTTTCGTGATCTTCCAATCTTCCATCATTACGTGAAAAGGGCTCATGGAAGAGCTGAACAGAGGGCAAAGGTCAATAAACAAATTGGAGAAAAGAAGCAGGTAGAAGAGAATACAATTAGGCCCCACTTTACGTTGTTTCGCTTATACATCCCTCATGAATAGGAGAACAAATCCATTATACGTCGCCATTAATTCTTTCATAAAGAACGAAGGATGGGCAGACTAGTTTGAGTTGTATAATATGTTGGTAGGCATTACTTGCGACATATCCCAACATCCTGCCTCATATCCCCGTCTACCTTTGTACCGCCATCTTTGCCAACGTTGATTGAACGTTGTGACTTGCAATAATAAAAAAATATTTTATTAATCCTTCATTGCAACTGCTTTGTAAATATTTGGTAAACACCTGGGAAGTGCTATTCGTGGTGGAAGAGAGAAAACACGCAAAGTGTTACCCTTGAGGTTAAATTAGACGTGGTAAAGAATTTCAACAACGGAGATTGGGCAGTTGATATCAGCCAAGTGTTTGGCTCAACTCTGACAAACGGTGCAAACAATTCGTGTTAATATGCAGAAAAATTTAGAGAGGGTGCTCAATGTGTTTACACCTATGAGTGATACTAAAATAACTCGTGCGAGAACTGCAGTCATGGAAAATATGGAGTGGATTGTCACCGTTTGGATTGAAGATCAAAATCACCATTACGTGGTGACTAAATCGTTGTTTTAAGATTTAAAGAAAGGACAAAGTTAGGGGTCAGACATGGAAGCTTTGGGAAAGTGGCTGAAAAGGGAACGAGAACCCGGTGGGTTTGGTCTTCTGTGGTAACGGAGGAGGTGGCACTGAGCAGCCACGAAACGAGGCGAGAGGATGGAGAGGCAGGACGATGCAGGCAAGGGGGCGACGAAACAGGCACAGGGTGAAGACAGGAACATGGGCATGCAGGCAGACGACCAAAAGCGCTCTTTTCCTCACACGAGACAAACCTTTTTCCATTTTGGCACGATGCTCTCTCTCTCTTGTACGATGCACTCTCTCTGGCAAGATGGCAATTCTCCTCAGAGAGCGCTTCATTTCCTCCCCCATCCCCGACCCACCCCCTTCCAATCTTCAGAGCGCACCAAACCCAAAAGACACTAGTTTCTCCCCTCGGAGGCGTTAATAGCCACGCCCCATCAGGAGATGATCATCACTCCACCCCCTCTCTCCTAAGCCACACCCATTTCCCTCACCCGGGGGATTACAAGAGATTTTACACACATAAACTTCACTTTAAACCCTAGCTATTTAATACAATGCACCTCCCTCTGTGCGGTGCATATTCAAGCAGACAATTCTTAAGCTAAATGTTCCTGCTTATTACCTCGAGATTGGCTAACTACTTATATACGGACCGTACTACTCTATATATTTATAACTGTACGGAGGTAATCTCTAATCTCGGTAATCTCTCTCTCTAAAGTGATGACCTGAAAAATATATTTTAATAATAAACTTCAGAGGTCCAAAATAAACTTAAATTTAATACGGGGTGGACTTGATGACGTAATTTGTAAAGAGTTAGTGTCTGCTCTGAGTAGAGGTGGGTGGCGTTTCAAACCCCGGCAAAGTCATTACCGTAGTTACAATCAAAAAGTTTAATAATGGTGTGTTGCTTTTTGTTTAATGCTCAACATTTTAAAAGGATAGAGAACTAACGTAGAGAAGGGGGAGGGGAGAGAAGTTTCCTTTTTTAATCTATCTTGTGCACCCAATTCCTCCCCACACCCATTGCTTGTCCAAGTCTTCCTCTATTTTGTCCTTCAACTCCACTGTTGATGGCTCACACATCCTCTCCCTACTGTTCCTTTTGTCCTATTGCATCCTGATACGTTCAGTGTTCTAGCTCTTCCACGAGCCTTAACTCTGTGTACAAAAATAAAACTCATAGGTTGGCAACCATTGTGCAGGCTTGATGGGCCGAATGGTCTCTTTCTGTGTTGAGGTTCCTTGGAAGGGAAGTCAAGTATTATTATATACTGTATATTGCGAACCGTGGTGTCTGTCCATGCATTCGGTTGTCTCTTATGGCAGCCGCTTCCCATACCGACTTTGAAGAGCTCATCATTCACTTTTGAAATGACGAGAGAACAGGCATGAACAAAGTTGATGCCAAATATTATTTTGCAAGCAGGATAGTTTGCCCTCTTTTTAGACAAATCCAACCTATGCCGCCAGATGTTGCACTACCATTTTGCGGTGGGTGGTATAACTATCTCTTTATAAGCTTTGGCTCTGAGTGAAACCAAGAATTAACCTTTTAAAAGTCCATGAAATAATTTAAACTAGCCGAAACCCATGGAACATCCACGGAAGGGAGGATGTGGTGTATGGATAGAGTGTACCATTATGGATGGCATAGGGGATTTGCTTGTCCGACAAAGAGTTAGGAAGAAAGATGAGAATGAAGAGTGCGTATATGAACAACGATCGCCGACACCGGCACAAATGCATGCTCTGGATTGTCCACTCAGTGGACGGCTTGCTTTCGCCTTCGCCTGTCCAATCAGCGGACGGCTTGCTTCGCCTTCGCCCAGCAGACGCCAATACGATGGCGTCATATCGGCAGTTAATCGGATGCTTTTGGGCCCCAACGTCGGCTAATTCAGATTTTTCGAGTATGGCTGTACGTGATAAACAAAGAGCGCGGTTCGTAGATCGTAAATCCATTAGTGCCGTGGGCATCGGGTCACTGGGTGCGGTGTAAAAGGGATAACAAAGTCGAGTCCTTATGCTATTATTATATAGATGGATAAATTAACTTGAACTTTTCCCATCATTGGGAATGGTTACTACACTTGCTTTTCCCATCACTGGGGATGGATACCTTTCCTTGTAATTATATAATTTGTGGTGAAAAATTTGACAAAAAAAAAAAAAAAAACTCCCCACGAACATGTCCCCGACTTGCATCATCAAGCTTATGGCAAAAATGAATTCACTTTAAGTCCGACTTTGCAGAAACGTATCTCCGACGTAAAACGAGGATTTCCCGTGCTCTAATAGCATGAGGAAGGGAATGGACGACATGGTCTCACCGAGTGTAAAAAATAAAATAAATAAAACACAGAAGTAGAAATGGGAAAGACCATGAGCAGTTGATAAATGGAAATCAGTCGGCAGAATAGTTTCCGACTTAGAGGGGAAAATCAAGTGACAAGACAAGACTCAGGGAAAAGCAAGTGATGCAGGTTACACAGGTGGGAGAAGTGGAACAAAGAAACGGAAGTGAGAAAGCAAGTCTGGATTTTGTACGGTTAACAAGAGGGGGTTACTGGAAGAATGTATGAGCCATGCAAGGGGCTGAAACAGTGGTGGAGGACTGAAAGAGCTGATGGAGGAAGAGCAGAGGAGATGGAAAACAGGTCACCAAGAAGTGTGACGATAGAGCAACAGGCCCGGCATCTCCGCTTTCCAGGAAATGCCATTGATGTTGAGCGCTTCAGATTCCACAGCATCCAAGAGTGCAGTAGCATGCTGGGATATTGGTGCAACTACCCAACATATCGCCGATCGATTATAGAATTTCAACGCCATGCAAATACTGCCAGCAGTTCTCACCCCTCCTGCCACAGATGAAAAGTATCCAGCCAGAGGGTCTTGCTGTGGGAACCCCTGCTGTGCAGAGTAACCACCGGGTCCACCAGGAGGGCCCCCATAACCAGGAAACTGTGGCATGTGGAAAACAAAAGAAAAAAAGTCATAATCCTGAAAAAGAGGCCCATTATGTAACTTAAAGTACTTTTCATCATAGAAGAAGAATAACATCTGAATAAATATTATTATGTCATCCCATAACTACTAATTAGTAAACAGAGAAGGCTATTGAACTCTTTAAACAATTTGCAGCAGATGCCTTTGAAAAAGTTTTAATGTTCTCCAAGTTTCAACAAAGACGTACAGAAGTCCCATATTTATCATGATGATCATATTTTATATTATGACGATTATGATATTCAGTGTCTCACTTGTACTTGTACACATGGAAACACAAGGGTAGCCATTGGAATGGGAGAGCTGAAAAATCAAGCATGGCACCTTAAATCCTAAAATGAAATCCTTCGCTGCCTTACACCTGTCCTCCGTGGAATCCAAAGCTCTCCACATTATTGACATCTCGAGAGATGAGGATGAAGCACAGTGTCTGCTGCTTTATTGCCACAGACAAGTTAGTGGCCTCTATTGTACACTGCTCCTTTCCTATTCCATCTCCAGGCACTGCATGACGTCATTGCTGGGCACCAAAGGGAGCTCGGCAGTGACGCGTGCTGAAAGGGAGTACTCGGTTTTCACTCCGGTTTCTTTGTTTGTTGTCCGGGCGATATCTCGGCCATTCTATGAGCTAGGAAGCTGAAATTTTGGCACAATAGTGAGCACGTGCTTTGGCAAAAACAGCATTTTTGTTTTTTTAAATTAATCACTCAATTGATTAGTTACTTAATTATTATCGATTAATTAATCACTTATTTATTTTCTTTCTCATCTGGGCAATAGCAAAGGCACCTTTTAAGTTAGGAATTTGGACATGACTGAGTGACCAAGTGATTTGGCCGTAAAGGGTATTTTGGATTTATTGATTCATCAATTAATCGATTAATTATTTAATGGTTAGCGTTTCGTGTTACCTCCCCAAACCCCGGTTACGGTACCTCTCAGAGTCTTGAGGGAACGCGGCAGAAAGATTTGTTATTGAATGTTCTAATAAACCATGGTAAAACCACACCAATGCAATTGTGTAAAACAAAATAAGTAATTGTATCAAGAACTCTCACATACACAATTATATCACTCTTAACGAAAGTACCATGAAAATATTGTTGTGGTTTTGAGAATAAAGGATGACCCCCCCTCGTAGGTAGACGCACCACAACATGTAGCCTCGCTGTAGTTCAGTTATCTCTTAGTAAATGCAAGCGTAGTCTCCTTTCCTGTGTTAGTTTTGCGTTGAGCAGGCCAGTATGTGTAGGCCTCGATTAGGCTGGAATACCATGTGCTCAGCCTGAACAAGTCTGGCAAGGCCGAAGGGAGGAGCTGCAGGGGGAGTGGCCGGTAAGCCGCGAGCAGCCAATCGGTGCTCGAGGGGAGTGGCTCACCACGGCGATGGGAGGAGGGGCATGGAACATTCGGGTAAGGCCGGGGCAGAGCCATAAAACCCTGCCCCGGGCCCCCCGCCGCAGAAGAGAGTCAGAAACCCCAAGCGCGAGTCACAGCTTGAGTCAGAACGCCAGAGAGTTTGCCCAGAACAAGCAGACAAGTCAGAGCTTGAGAACGAATCGGGGAGAGTCCGAGCTCGAGTCAGAATCCACAGAACGCGTCAGTCACCCAGCCCCTGAACGAGTCGGAGTGCTTGAATCGAGTTGCGTGTTACAGCCTCGCTGTACACGAACATTCCCCGTGCCCTGTGCCCTGCACTCTGTGGCTGTATTTTTTATTTTTTTTTGGATTCTGAATCGAGGCTCGTGAAAGAGCTAACATTTATTTCACAAACAAATCAACCAGACAAACAAAACACACAAAAAGAGGGAGCGGAAGACAAGATGGGGAGAGAAGGGGAAGCACACAACCACAACATTTGAGAGCAGGGAGAAGTGTGGGAGGGAGAGGGCTTGGGGGCAGGAGGCGTGGGAGGAGGAGGGCGGGGGGGAGAGGTATAAAACACAAGGGGACCGAAATTAGCGGGGGTAGAAAAGATCAAGGTTTTGGATGGGGGAGGATAAGAGATGGTGGTGAACAGCTGTTTTAAAGACCTGGAGGGTGCAGTGGGATTGAAGAGAGTGAGGGAGTTTGTTCCAGAGGCGGAAGAAAAGAGGAATGAAGGGGTGAAGGTGAGCAGAAAGTCTTGATTTTGGCAGTTTAACCATAAGAGGGTTGCAGGCAGATCTTGTGCGACCTGTAGGAATATTTGGGGGACAGAGCCCAGAGAGGGCTGGGGGGGCAAGGCCAGAGAGGAGTCGGTAGAAGACGGAAAGACCACCAACCTGCCTGCGGTGAGTGAGTGAAAGGCCCTTGGAGTTAGCTTCATCGCGGGAGATTCCAATGATTCTGAACGCTTTGGTTTCAACAGCGCGAAGACGGGCTAGGTGTGAGGCAGGAGCACCAGACCAGAGGGGAGAGCAGTATTCCATAGAGCTGCGGATGAAAGCCTTGTATGTGGTGAGGAGCTAAGGTGTGCCAAGGAAGGACTTCGCACGACGGAGGATGCCCAGTCGGCGACTGGCTTTGGAGGCCAGATTTGAAATGTGGTTTTCCCAGGAAAGATCATGGCAAATAGTGAGACCCAAAAGCTTGAGTGACAGAACTTCTTGGAGAGGATTATTCAGAAAGTGGATGGGAGGGTTTTCCAGTCGGTCTTTTCGGAGAGACATCGTAAGAGTGTGAGATTTATCAGGATTGAAAGACATGTTCCATTTGTTTGCCCAGTCTGTGATTTTGTCCAGGTCTGCAGAGAGTGAGGAGGCTGCAGACTGCCGATCTGAGGGATGAGGAATGGAGCGACAGAGAGTAGAGTCGTCAGCAAAGAGATACAGAGGATTTTCAAGAGAGTCAGAGAGATCATTGATGAAGACCAGAAAAAGCACAGGGCTCAGAACACTACCTTGGGGAACTCCAGCCTGAACAGGAAGAGGAGATGAGAGAAACCCATTCAGGGCCACACGTTGACTACGACCAGAGAAGAAGTCCGCCAGCCATGCGTGGAGATTTCCATGGATACCAAAGGAGGAGAGTTTGGTGAGCAGAGCAGGGTGCCAGACCGTATCGAAGGCACGTGAAATGTCAAGGGAGACAGCTCTAATTTCCTGTTTGGCGTTGAGGACCTCCATCCATTGTTGAGAAAGCAGAAGCAGCATGTCCAGAGTAGAGTGACCAGGTCTGAAACCAAATTGATGATCAGAGATCAAGCCATTGGAGAAGAGGAAAGATTTCATATCTGAAGCAATGATGGATTCCATGACTTTGCTGACAATTGGGAGAAGGCTGATTGGTCTGTAGTTGCTGGGATCTGTTTTTGCACCTTTTTTGTGCAAAGCGGTGATGTTGGCTGATTTCCAAGCAGATGGCAGATGACCTTGAGCAAAAGAGAGGGTGAAGAGAACAGAAAGAGGGAGTAAAAGAGCAGAAGAACATGATTTTAGGACCCGTGGGCTGATGCCGCCAGGACCAGTTGCAGAATCAGAGTCGAGGGTTGACAGAAACTTTTCCACCTCATCAGGAGGAAAGGACACAGAGTCCAGGAGCAGCTGGGTACGACTGGGTACGGTGGGTACAGAGAGGGATGGGTTTGGGACACAAGATTTAGAGGCAAACACAGAGTTGAGGCATTCAGCTTTTTCACGTGCGGAGTCAGCCGTTAAGCCGTTTGAGGTGAGGGAGGGGATGGAGGGGGAACAAACACTAGAAACAGATTTGACCAGACGCCACCAGGATTTGGAAGAGGGAGACAGATAAGAGAGTTCGGTCTTGAGAACGGTGAGATATTGTTTCCTGGCTCTCCTGAGGGTGGACACACACTTGTTTCGGGCTTTGTGAAAGGAAATGAGATTTCCTTCCGTTGGATTTGCTTTCCAGGAGACGAAAGCAAGTTGTTTCAGGGCAACAGCCTCACCACAAGATTCCGTGTACCATGGACGGGAGGAAGGATATGACAAGTGAAGACGAGATGGGATAAATCTGTGCATGAGAGAGAGCAATTTACTTTGAAAGAATTCCCAGGATGAGTTGATGTCAGAGGCGGTAGAGATGGGAGACCAGTCCAGATGATTGATGGCTGCTTGAAGACCGTGCCAGTTGGCCTGAGTGAAATGCCAGACTCGTCGGCGCTGAGGAGGCTCTCTGAGAATGGTCAGTGACATGTCCACTTTGACAAGCACATGATCAGATGAGCCGATTGGAGCAGAAGAAGAGCAGCAGACATTTTCAGGGAAGTTTGTCATAACCAAATCCAGAAGAGAAGATGCTCCGTTGACTGAGATCCGGGTCGGGAAATTGACAGATTGTGTCAGTCCCAGTGAGTCGCAGAAGTCCTTTGCTGAAGAGACATGGCTGGTGAGAGAGGTACCCACACCCAGCCAACTGGCATGGTGACAATTGAAATCACCACATATGAGGAAGAGAGAGTTGGGATGGGTAGATAGAAGTTGGTCCATATTATCAGACAGTGAGATGTAGATGGAGTCATCGCTGTTTGGTGGACGGTACAACACACATATGAACAAAAGGTGGGAGCGAAGGGGAAGCCGTAGCCAAAGGTATTCCTGGAGGTGAGGTGGAGAGAGGGCAGTGGAGGGTGAGTGAGGAAGAGAGTTTTTTATAAAGACAGCAAACCCACCTCCAGGACGAGGCTCAGGTCTATCATACCAGAGGAGGGAGTAACCTGGGAGAGATACCAAGGCATCAGAGACATCATGAAGGAGGAAAGTTTCTGTTAAGCAGATCACATCTGGTTTGTCAGAAGCAACCTGTATGGAGAGGTCAGTCAAGTTTGAGCGAAGGCCCCGGATGTTTGAGGTCCATACCGTTAATGAAGAGGAAGGGGGAGCATCGGGTCCAGAACAGGGGGGGGGAGGGGTAGGGTAAGATGTGGAAGAGGAGGAAGAGGTAGGGAGAGCTGTTGAAGGTGTGTCAGAGATTTCAGAGATTTCAGAATAGCTTGGAGAAAGGGAAGAATGGGGCAGACAAAAGGTTTGATGGAGATTGGGTGAGGCACAGTGAGGTGTTATTTGAGGAGGGGGAAGAGCGAGGCAGAAGGTTGGGGGAGATGAAGGTGAAAGTTGGAAGGGGGAAGAAGCAGGGAGGATGCTTTGAGGAGGAGGGGTGAGAGGGGAGTCTAGGAGGGGAGGAGCGAGGGAGAGTCTCGGAGGGGAGGGGTGTGGGGGGAGTTTAGGAGGGAGGGGAGGGAAGGGGCAAGGGGGGAGATTTGAAAGGGATGGGTGATGGGGAGGATTTGGAGGGGAGGGGTGAGATTGGATTTTGAAAAGTGTCCGATTCATGGGAAACGAACATTTTTTGCAAAATGAGTTTGAGACCTTTGAGTCAAAAATACGTTTGAGGACACTGGAGGAGGGGTGGAGTTCTGGATAGTTTAGGGAATGTAGAAAGGAGGAACTGTAAGAGATGGTATTATATATATATTTTGGAATGAATAGATTTGGTGAGCAAGACGAAAGCATCCTTTTGTAGGAAAAGAAGAAAAGGGTGTTATAATATATGAGAGAAAATAGTTGTTCAGGGGAGAGATTATACATTTCTAACCACGTGATCGCGTGATCGTGAACGAAGAACGAACGAACAAAAAGAACAACAAATAAACGAATAAGACCTGGGAAGGAAATATTTTTTGGGGTTTTTTTTTTTTTGTGAGTAGAGATATTAAACAAGGAGGTACGGGGTGAACAACTGGGACGAAACAGAGAACGAAAATAATTTCAGCGCATTCGACGAATCGCTGAGAGAAAAACAAACCCACAAGGTCGGAGACGGTACGGTAGCCGAAGCCTACGAGTACTAGGCCGCAGAATACTCGATACGCATTAACCGACGATTGTGTATACATGTACGAAAAATTAGCACCGAAAATTTTCCAAAAAGATATGCTGTAGGTACATACACCGAAAGATAGATACAGTCTCGACAAAAACACAATTGAGAAATATCACTTAGCTTCGAAAGCGTGAGCGCATGGAACAGCTTCGAAAAGACGTGACCTCGCCGTGATCTCCAATAAAAGGTAAAAGGATCTCGCGAGTATTAATCGCGCTTGTGGAAACTATCCATCCTGGAGCCACCTCCTCCGACGATCCTCCTACCTGGGCTCCCTGCATACGTGCCGTGACCACCAGAGGGCCACGCCGCGCGGGCTGTCCCGGAGCGACCGACGGCAAGGCGCGTTTGGCGCGCGAACTGTCCTTCCTTCTTTTCCCTGCGTGAGTGAGTGGGCCCTTTGTCTGGGGATAAGTTAAGGCTGTTAAGCATCTGCTCTGTGTCCCTTCCCTTTATTCGAATCACTGTACATTAGAAATAAACAGTGTTCTTCCTCTTATTTGACCGTTCATCATTTCACTATTGGCTTAGCATCGCACGAACAGAACCGCTCGATCGGGTTCAATAAAAGGTAACGGCACGAGTCACGTGATACGCACACCGCTCGGGCGTATTCGATTAGCGTGGCTTGTGCGAGGTCCAGTCCCCGTTTTCGTGGCAGCCTGGGTACCAAAGGTACATGCGGCATCGACCCGATACCCTTTTCCACGCTCGCTGCTGAAGTGGCGATTCGGCCTCGTGGACACGAAGACCCGAGGGGGAAAAGGGGGTTAACCCCCACTCTGTACGTCGACGGGCTTTGGGAGATCCGCAACAAATTGGTGTCTAGGAGTGGGATAATTGGACCTAGAGTGCGCTTCACGTGCTCAAAATTATGAGTGGACGAAATTTAGTTTTTGCAAAACCAAATTAAATTCGTACGATGGCGGGCCAAGGCGGTCAAATGCCGGTGGGAATAGTAATAGAAGAGGAATTAATGGCCCAGGACCAACAGGGACAGTTGGTAGTGGAGGCAGTAGATGAGGTTGCGGCAGCAGGGAAAGAAAATGGCGGCGCCTCGCACGTGGCAGTGGCAGCCAAGCCCGCTGTGCGAGCCAGGTTTGACATTGAATTATACCTAACCCAAATTAATGCAAAAATGGACGCATTGGGGGACAGAACCACCCGGGAAATGAAAGGGTTGGAAAACAAAATGGGTGGTCAAATGGAAAAATTGGGGGAAGAAATAAAGGAATCCAGGTGTAACATGGAAAAAATTAGGGAGGAATCCAGGTGCGATATGCAGAAGATGAGGGCAGAGTCGAAAAAGGACATGAAAAAGGCAGGGGAGGACATTGGGCGCAGGTTGAGCGGGAAGGTCGCGGTGGTACGTGACGAGGTGACCCGGTGCGGAGAACGCATGGGGAGCGAGCTTGAGCGAAGGACGGCCAAGTTGACTGGGGCATGGGGCAATGAGGGTCGCGACGCAAGAGGGAATGAAAAGGGGCCAACGATCGTCGCATTGGAAAATAAAATTTTAGGGGCGCCGACGATCGTCGAGGTAGAGGAAATAATTGGAGTTAAAAAGACGGGAGGAGAGAAAGAAGAGAAGGGGAGCAAATCACGGGAGGTAGTCATGGAACATGTACAAAGTTCGTGTTCACACCGTGATGCCGTGCTTGCTAACGAAATAAAAGGTTTGCAGGTGCTGGCTGAGAAGGAGGGCCCCGAGGTGAGTGAAAATGGCGCGAATGTGTTTGGCGCGAACGGGTGCTCGGCGCGCTTGGGACAGAGGCGAGACCCGGGCGTTCGCGATGGGCCCATTGTGCGGTGTACGAGTGAGGGTGGTACGGAGTGAGAGAGAGAGAGTGTGTACCCAAGTGTGTGGAGAGCGAGTGTGCACCAGAGTGTGCGATGGCCGAGTGTGTAACGGAGGAGTGTGCACCGGAGTGTGCGAGGGCCGAGTGTGCAACGGAGGAGTGTGCGAGAACTGAGTGTGTGAAAAAAGAATGCACACCGGAGTGTGTGTGGGTAGAGTGTGCACCGGAGTGTGAGCGAGAGTGCACACCGGAGTGTGTGGAAGAAGAGTGCACAATGGAGTGTGTGAAAGGCGCGTGTGTGCCTGGGTGTGCGAGTGTGGATTAGGTCGCGCGTGGTGAGAACGCGGCTCATGCATCGACAACGACCGGGGTAGCGTTTAGCGGGACGAGTAGCAAACGCGAGCCCCCGGTGAGTTGTGTGCTGCAGGGACCGGAGGGGATCGGTACGGCATCGGTCTCACAAGGACCGGCGTGCACGATTCGTACCGCCCCCCGCACTGTTAGGTTGGTGCCGAATGGCGGCAAGGCCGGTCGGCTGGGTTCAAGGGGAGGTAGGAGTTTTCGGAGCCACGCACCCTGTCGGGTGAGATGCTCCGACCGTGGCCGGTTGGGTCATCGTGCGTGGGCCCGCGAGGCCCTGCGCCGGTATGGAGCCCTGAACCTGGGCCCATCCATCCCTCGCCCTTTGGATCGAAAATGCCGGACGGACACCACCTACAGGCGACCAACCACCCGCATGGATCGCTCGGCCCTTCGAGCCCGAGCCGTGACAATGTACTTCCACACGGAGAGGCTCATAGTTTAGAGGACTGGGGGGGGGAGTAGTGTACCCCCCCCCCCCGTGGGGGAGTGGTAGTGTCACCATTCCTCCCACAAGGGGGGGGGGCATGAGCATTAGTTTAGGGGGATGGCAATGTTAGGCCCATGGAGGGGCCAGCAATGGTTGCCTCCATGGGGCACCCAAGCTAGCCGAGGGAGGGCTAGGATAATGTTAGGGATTTAGAAGACAGTAGGGACAAGAGTTAAGTAGTGACACCTGAACTATAGAGGGGACGTAGAGAGTTTAGGTGGATGTTAATAAAGCGTGTGCATAGTGTAAAGGGACGACGAGGGAAGCACGAGTTTTAGGGGAAATTAGGTTGATAGATGATGCTGTGTGAGTGAGGAATTGTGTGTGGAAAATAAAAGGAGTTGTGTTGTAGTGTGAATTGAATTGCATGGTGTGCAAGAACAAAAGGTGTGTGGAGATAAATGGTGTGGAAGTAGTTGGTGTGGAATGATTGGTGTGGAGTGCATGGTGCGAAGGATTGAATGGGGGAGGAGTGGAACCCATTCACGAAAGCCCGGGGGGTAGTGTAAAGCCAGGAACACCTGTGGCACCTGTGGTGTTGACACCTGTGGTGCGGATAGTAGCAAGAAGTGCTTTGTAGGGTGCATGAGACAGTGTTATGGCTGGGCGTGTGGCTTAATTGGTGCATATGGTTATTAGGGCACTCCACCACTGGTAGTTTGTCGGCCAGGTGAGGCCGTAGGTAGGCTCTGGGAGCCGGTTAGGTTAGTTGTGAGTGGGGCCCGAGGATCCCAGGAGAGGACCCGGGTTGCCCGATGCCAAGATGGGCATAGAGGGGATAAGTGCCAGGGAGGGCCTTCCCCAGTTAGTGTAGTCGCGAGGAGCAGGCAAACTCGGGGGCTGCTTCAGTGGCGGAGGTGCGCAAGTCGGTAGACCTGCTGGTAGGGCCACACGACCCAGCCCCAAAATTGTGTGAGGGCACAGACAGAAATTTGTAGGAGTGAGACCCAAATTCGGAGGGCACCACAGTGTGGGCAATGGGAATTCGGGTTCTTAGAACCACATAGTTTAAAGAGGCCGATTGGCAGGGTACGACCCCGGGTAGTTTAAATGAGTAATGTTAGTAGTGTAGCTAGGATATGAGAAATCCCTTCGCACCATCCACAGCCAGTCACCAAGGAGGACGATCTTCACACCGAGGTTCTGTTGGCCGTTTGGAAAATGAGACGCATCACTACGTAAGAGTGGCTGTGTTTGTGCCATCCTTTCCTTCTTGGGAGGGATTTGGAGATGAATTTAGAGATAGAGGGGGATATGGGAGACAAGACGTAGTGACGGATTGTAAATACAAGGGGGGCTAGGGTAGTGTAGCCAACGGTGGGGGGTAAGGACGGTTAGGGACGAGTTTGCTCTGCTCGCTCTACCGCATCCCTCGCACCGCACCAGGCATCGTGGTGCCTGGTCACCTTGTTTTTTGTGTGCCACTGTGTCCTTTCCGTTTTGCTTGTTGTGCTTCGTCTCTCCTCCCCGCCCCATGACCATTTTGGAGGCCGAACTGTGCAGCATCCACTCTGCCGTGTCGCACCTGGGCAGCCGAACTGTGCAGCACCTTGCTGCCAGTCCTTTCGTTGCACCCTTGCTGCACCTGTGCAGCCGACCTGTGCAGCATTTTTGCTGCCACAAACCACCTTGCTGCACCCTTGCCACACTTATGGACCACAAGGCTTGGGGCCTTGCACCTCTGCTGTGCAGCATCTTGCTGCAAGATCATCTTGCACCTTCGGACCACTTGTTTGAGTGGCGCTGATACCACACAGTTGGACCACGTGGGAGTGGCCCTGCCTGGCAATTAAAAATACACCATTGTTTACTATTGTGTGCTAGGATGTGTAAGTTTAGATGGCCCTGATGCTTCAAATGGCCTGTATGCCGGTCAGGGCCAGCCGGTTTTGTTAGCCGCACACGGAAGAAGCAAGATGCAAGCTGCAAGTGCCACATTTATGTGTGTTGCGTTTTCTCTCCCCTCCAATCTTCTCTTCCTAAAGTACAGGTCCTGGGTCATAGAATTGTAAATAAAGTAAGTTCTGTGCATTGTAAATACTAGGGCATGCCCGTACTATATATATGCCCGTACTATATATCTATCTAAAATTATATCCCCCCCCTCTATTTACATGAAATGGTTTGGTCCATTCGCAACGCCAAAGCGAACGGCGAACGGCTTGCGAGTACAGTGACAATCCCCCCCCTCTATTTACATGAATGGTTTGGTCCATTCGCAACGACCACAGAACCCCCCCCTCTATTTACATGAAATGGTTCGGTCCAAAGCGAACGGCTTCCGGAGTTTGGTAAAGAAATCGCCATCGCGTACACAAACGCGCAGGAAAGCGAATGAATCGCAAATTCGTTTTTATTAGTTTTAAAACATCGTTTAACGCCAACATAGCGCCAACATAGTTTGCAAACGTGAAATAAATGAATACGCTCTCAAATGTGCCATCCGAGGCAGAGTGTGTCCGCCACGTTCGGCACACGCGCTAGTTCGCTGCTCTCTGATTGGTTGAATCGTTTTTTGGACATCGCTCGGTAAGTAATTGTCCGATTAATATGAAACCTTGAAAAGGCACATCCTCGGGTCCCCAGCAATATACCTGGCAAGTTTAAAGTATATCGGACCCGTGGTTGTCGAGAAACAGCGGTCACAGACAAACAAACACACAGACAGACACACACACACACACACACACAGAGATAACTGGAATTATAGATAGATAAGAATGTGCCCACCGGCTATGTGTTTAGTTTGAAATTCCGGAAATACTCGGGTAGTTGTGGGTGTGAATCTGTTAGATAGCTGCTCAACGCAATAGGAGGGACATATCTAGTGTTAATACTGTCGCACACATGGGTCAGAGTAAATGCTAGAGGGATTACACCTATGTGTCACATTTTAAAGTAATGGTTAAATTTGCATGCCAGGCTCTACCGGTCGCTCCACTGTTGGGGTCGACTCGGGCCGAGTCTGGTGAGAGGGGTGTAGTGTTGTGGTTTTGAGAATAAAGCATGACCCCCCCTCGTAGGTAGACACACCACAACATGTAGCCTCGCTGTAGATCAGTTATCTTTTAGTAAATGTAAGCGTAGTCTCCTTTCCTGTGTTAGTTTTGCGTTGAGCAGGCCAGTAAGTGTAGGCCTCGATTAGGCTGGAATACCATGTGCTCGGCCTGAACAAGTCTGGCAAGGCCGAAGGGAGGAGCTGCAGGGGGAGTGGCCGGTAAGCCGCGAGCAGCCAATCGGTGCTCGAGGGGAGTGGCTCACCACGGCGATGGGAGGAGGGGCATGGAACATTCGGGTAAGGCCGGGGCAGAGCCATAAAACCCTGCCCGGGCCCCCCCGCCTCAGAAGAGAGTCAGAACCCCCAAGCGCGAGTCAGAGCTTGAGTCAGAACGCCAGAGAGTTTGCCCCGAACAAGCAGACAAGTCAGAGCTTGAGAACGAATCGGGGAGAGTCAGAGCTTGAGTCAGAATCCACAGAACGCGTCAGTCGCCCAGCCCCTGAACGAGTTGGAGTGCTTGAATCGAGTTGCGTGTTATAGCCTCGCTGTACACGAACATTCCCCGTGCCCTGTGCCCTGCGCTCTGTGGCTGTATTAATCGCGCTTGTGGAAACGATCCATCCTGGAGCCACCTACTCCGACGATCCTCCTATCTGGGCTCCCTGCATACGTGCCGTGACCACCAGAGGGCCACGCCGGGCGAGCTGTCCCGGAGCAACCGACGGCAAGGCGAGTTTGGCACGCGAACTGTCCTTCCTTCTTTTCCCTGCGTGAGTGAGTAGGCCCTTTGTCTGGATATAAGTAAAGGCTGTTAAGCATCTGCTCTGTGTCCCTTCCCTTTATTCGAATCACTGTACATTATAAATAAACCGTGTTCTTCCTCTTATTTGACCGTTCCCATCATTTCACTATTGGCTTAGCATCGCACGAACAGAACCGCTCGATCGGGTTCAATAAAAGGTAATGGCACGAGTCACGTGATACGCACACCGCTCGGGCGTATTCGATTAGCGTGGCTTGTGCGAGGTCCGGTCCCCGTTTTCGTGGCAGCGTGGGTACCAAAGGTACGTGCGGCGTCGACCCGATACCCTTTTCCACGCTCGCTGCGGAAGTGGCGATTCAGCCACGTGGACAGGAAGACCCGAGGGGGAAAAGGGGGTTAACCCCTCCTCTGTACGGCGACGGGCTTTGGGAGATCCGCCACAATATCATTTGGATCTCATGAACAATACATATGATGGTACCATCATTCCCCAATGCTCTCAAAGCAATAAACTCACAATACGCCAAACGTGAGTGGAATGTAACAATCTCAAAGTCCGTGCACAAATCCCCAAGCTGGGTGAAGGTCGGTCATGCAGAACGGCAAGAACAACAGGCAGGTATCGGCGCGGCTGTGTACGAGGAGTTACGAGGTGAGAGGTCGGGCAGATGGCGGCGCGGGGTAACGACCCCCCAAGACGTGAGTGCAATCCACGCCCCATGTCTACCAACGATTAAGCCGATATGGAAACCAACGGCGATCCACATGATGATGTCGATATATGGGAATTGAGCCGATATGGAAACAAACGGTGATCAACACGATGATGTTGACATGGGAATCCCTAAGACAAAACACAATGCACCAGGCGGACGGCCTCCTCGAGGAAAAATGGCTGATCGGCCTGTAATGGAGGCGCTTGCTTCCCCGCCAACAATAGTTCACACTTGGTACCAAAACCTAAGACGCAGGTTTAATCGCAATCACAATATGGGAGGATGTCGTGGGCAATCCCTTTCACGGGAAGCCTTTATTCATTCGCGACCAATATCGAGGAAGTCCGCTCGCAACTTCAATGCGACTCATGGCTGTCTCTTTCCCCTGCCGATTTTCCTCTTTTTCCTGCTCTTCCGGTTTCTTTGCCACATTCTTCTCCACAAATGTTCCTCCACAAACATTTATTTTTACCTTTTACTAAAGTAATCTCCATGTCACACAGCAATCTTAACAACAATTTTACCTGAAACTAAAAATCCTACAAGTATATACTATATAATAACAACAAGCATTACGCCTAGGTCCCCCGTCGGTGAAGTGATGCGAGTTGACAAAGTGGAAGAGGCAATGTGGCCATCTTTGATTTTGACGTGGCGACCCAATTTTCAATAGCGTTCTTCCTTATGCATAGATACACCGACACACCAGATTAGAAGTTAGTAGTTCGTTTATTTTTCAAGATATTTCGCTCACAAGGTTCAGACATATATATGGTGGCGGCCATCTTTGATTTTGACGTGGCGACCAAATTTTCAATAGCGTTCTTCCTTATGCCCAGATACACCCACACACCAGCTTAGAAGTTGGTAACTCGCTTATTTTTCAAGATATTCCACTTACAAGGTTCAGACATACATGGCGGCAGCCATCTTGGATTTTGACGTGGCAACCCAATTTTCAATAGCGTTCTTCCTTATGCATAGATACACCCAAACACCATTTTAGAAGTTAGTAGTTCGTTTATTTTTCAAGATATTTCGCTCACAAGGTTCAGACCTATATATGGTGGCGGCCATCTTGGATTTTGACGTGGCGACACAATTTTCAATAGCGTTCTTCCTTATGCCTAGATACACCCATACACCAGATTAGAAGTTGGTACTTCACTTATTTTTTTCAAGATATTCCACTCACAAGGTTCAGACATACATGTTACATGGCATCAGACATACATGGCGGCGGCCATCTTGCATTTTGACGTGGGTTACACCCACACACCAAATTAGAATTCGGTCCTTCGCTTACGCACGCACGCACGCACGGACGAACGCACGGGAAAACCATAGTCCCCCTTACGCTCCGCGGTGCGACGGGGGACAATAAAACATTCTTATTTCATATGCAGCACATGTGTGAGTTGCATCAGTCAGCACATTGTGGGGTGCTGGAGGGGTTGAGTTGGGAAGGCAGGGGTGAAAATTGAAGAATGTAAAAGTTAAGAGCACAGGAGGGAAATGAGTTTGGACAGAAGAGGAGTAAAGGGAACCATTAAAAATCAATTAATTTATTTCTCATGAGATCTGATCAAAGTTTCATGAGAATTTCAGTAGAATTCGATAATTTGTTTGTAATAAGGGATATGAGTGGTGCATTACAAGATAATTTTTGAATGGTGGGTACATAAGTAGATGGTCTCCAATGTCCTCCTTCTGTAAGAAAAAAAGCTCCTCCATTATCTTTAGAAAGTGGTGTATATTATATTTAGATGATTGATGAAGTTCTCTGACCTGGACGAACGCCGTGACGACAGGATACCCAGAAAGACCTGTTGCAGTGCAAAGATGCAACGATCAAATGCCGTCACCAGGCAGATGAAAAGCGAAGCGACCGACTAGATGTACCCTTCGTCAGGACAACACATCGCTGTTCCATCTATTTGGTGACTGACACCTTATGGCTGTACACTGGTCAATGATGGTCCCCTGTGTCTGGAGAGGATGTCAGATCGAGTCCCATTACAGCTACTAGGAGCATTTATTGGCCCACCTATGGTGCTGCGGCAATCTTGGAAATGCACTTTATAATTTGTCATTTTTGAAAGAGATTTTATTGGTCACAACATATCATACTCCATCCATACCATAAGATAGTGTTGGCTTAGCAGTTAGGGTGCCGGCTTGGGATCCTAGGATCCTGGTTTTGAATCCTGGCTGATCGCTGAATTAATGCCAGGGGGGTTGACTCAGCCTGTCATCCTTCTGAGGTCGGCAAATTGAGTACCAGTTCACTGGTAATTCCCTGTGTCCCAAGAGGCGCCTAACAGGGTTGGCGGCAGGAAGGGCATCCGGCTGTAAAACATTGCTTCAAAAAGGGGACCATGGTGCCCAAAAAAAGGCCAACACCTGCTCTGCGGAGAAAAATGGCCTCTAAAGGCGGTTCATATCATAAGATAGGCTGATAGAGGAAGATAGTCTGTAATAACAGCTACCACCAAAGGTGGCGCTATTTCTGCAACCTGTCAAATTTGGATTTTTGGTGACGTCCAGGCTTGCTCAATTATCATACGATAAAATAAAGATAAGATTGCTGCATGATCTGGGACCAGCAAGTGCCATCTGCCCCACAAATCACAACCAGGAGGCATCCCCAGTCTTTACTCTTTAGCAGTCGAGAGTTCTAAGTTGAAGATGATTAATGACAAACTCCCAACTCCTAAACTCTAAAGACGCTTCAAACTGTCAGTGATGATCATGATGGTATAAAGTGCAGCGGTACAAATTCTCTCTCAGGAGCAAAGTATTTGAAACAGCCACAAAAAATGTATCAACGGTGTGAATGGATTATTGAAACGTGAAAACTTCCTCATTTTAGTAAAGCTCAAAGCTGTAGGAAATACGAGGTCTTGAAGCGACGTAAAAAGGGTGTGGCGCACTATTGACTATTGTGTTGTCCTTTTTGGAGAATCGGTCCACCATGACATGTATGTAGCTATTAAAACGATATTTATTAAACTCGCTCCACCTCAGCAATGAATTTACAGCACGTTTTCCCTTTTGCAAAAAAAGAGGAGAAAAATTAGGTGCAGTGGCTCCACAACCACAACCTCCCTCCGTACATACTCTTCGGGAATACGAGGCACGAGCAAACTCAAACGTTCCAGTACACTTTGCGCTACATCCCAAAAAAAACTATTCGCATGGATTCCCGCTCTTTACATCACGAGCTACACTCCTGTACAAAAGATTGCGCCAGAAACACGGATGGATGGCACGGTCTACGTTTAAACCCTGCGAATGCAGGCCGGATCGATACTCACTTGTCCGTATCCTTGGTATGCCATCGTTCACAGGAATACTACAGCGCCACGAATCCTTGACACTTTTTAGGAGGAAACGCCGTTTTGTAGACGGTGTACGGGTGTATGTTCAGCAATGTTAAGGAAGAAGGAATTGAAAAAAAAATACATGTAATAATATTTTACACAAATGTGTGGTTTTATATTTTACACTGTCTGAAAAAAAAAACACAAATCGTGCGATGGTAGAAAGCCACACTGAATATCTGTCGCGGCTTATACACCGCTTCGAATTCAACATTCAGCGTCTTCAATCACCGCAGACAGTATGTCAGAAAGTCGAAAGGAAGAATTATTTTTATGTGGAAAAGGAAAGCACTTGCCTAAAGGAGGAACGCAGGAAAAAGTGCAGACATTTTACAAAAATTTATAAAAAGCGGAGAGCTGGGCGAACGCTGAAGTGTAAACCTGATTTATTTATTTATTTATTCAGTACATAGTGATAATGTTAAAAACATGAAGCAATGTAAAAAATAAATTACCTGCAAATGAAATATTACTGTCCCGAAATGTAGTTTTAAATTAATAATTTGTTCAAGATGGATCGGATGTGACGCAAGGGTTTGGCGTGGCAAACGGAAAAGGCGTAAGGGTGGAAGTTGTGGAACACCCCGGGCACCCCCTCTTCGTTTCGTTCGCTTTCGCCACGTGTAGTGGATAAGTGAAGGATTTGGTGCGGTCTGGGGCTGCATTTGTATTGCGTTCTTTACAGGACTTTCAAAAGTTCTTCACCAATGGAGAAGAGACGAGGTGAGGGGGAAGCTTTCACGGACAGATTGCTTCAACATTTTTTTTTCTAATTTAGTTTTAATAATATTATAGGCTACATGGACTTGGAGAATCCAAGTTGGAGGCCACGTGTGTGTGCGCGCCACCGTCCATGTTTTGTGTCTCCAATAATTCAAACTGTCATGATCACGATCGGATTCTCGGCTTTAAAATTGGTATTTTCCTCAAAATAAATCTTATTCTTTCTTCCTCTTGAAATATTCGGATCTCGTATCATGACGTGTTTACAGAATGACGTTTAACCCAACCCCAACCCCAACCGCTCCGACGAATTACCCAAATGCACCCAAATGAAAGTAGGGTGTAACTTTGATCAAATATTTATACTTCATTAATGTCTAGGATCAACCTATGTGGGTAAACTTACCGCCACCTTGGTCGCTTCAGCACGGATTAATTAATTAATCCTGCAGATGTATACCGAGTTATGTCCCCCTGGCCTAAAATGGCTGCCACCGATCGGGCCGGTAAAATTTGTAAAATTATATTCGCGTTCGTTTTCTTGGACGTCAAGAAGCACACCGTAACGTTTTACTGCATAAAATAACCTTCCTTTACGTAGTGCGACTTACATTTGGGTACATTGTGCTTTCATTTGGGTAAATTCACTTACATTTGGGTAATTCGTTGGACCCAACCCCAACTTCTTCCAATCGATTCCTTTTATGTTTTCATTCAACGAAATGGAGGAATACATAACCTCATTATCCCAATATCCCATCAAAATAATATATTAACGTTAACTCTCCATTTATTTACTTAACCATATACGGTACTATAACTATAGTAAAAGGGGTGTGTATATGTACCCCAATAACTCGTATTACATATGTCTGAAACTTACTTATGAGGGTTTGAAACGAACTGACAAGCTCAGCTTTCATTTGGTACCTTATATGTATTATATGTATGTGTAGCTGCTATAATGACCCCATAATTCACCAAAATATGAAAATGTGCCAATGGATCACGACGGGAAGCGAAATTGGTCACGTTTTGAGGGTACTCCCATACATTGGCCCCAAATGACAAGTTCATCCCAACTTATGCAATGTTAACATTTGATTTCATGTTCAGGACACTCTAGGTCTCGGGCATCAGAAAAATATAGGGTCGGAGGTTTGTGGGGAGGGGGGGGGGGGGGTGCACGGCTAGCTATAGTAGCCCATGGCCTAATTAATACCAAGGACTAAAAAATGTGACATGGTACATGCTCCTTGTTTGAAGCTCACCATTTAAAAGGATAGAGCGCGGACAAACAACCATAACGTGTTCATAATAAGGCTTTGATGAATCTACTGTTCACCTGTGTCAAAGTTCCGTGTAAGGGAACTCCTCTTTTTATGCCCCTGCCCCCGTTAGTGGCTGGAGGCATTATGTTTTCGGGTTGTCCGTCCGTCCGTCCGTCCGTATTGGCTAAACCTCGTGTTCCTCAGCAACCACATGTCCAATTGAATGAGAAGAAACTTTAAGGGTCAGAGCGACACCCATGCAGAATGTTTTTAAGATAATTGGGATGTAATAGGTCATGCAGTATGGCAGCCATTTTGGATTAAACGCAAATAATTAAACATATTTCTCTGAAACCGCTGATTGGAAAAATTTGAAACTTGGCAAATTGTCAAGTACTCCCAATGGGGAACAAAAGCCTGATAATGATGGCATCATAGGTGATGTGGTATACCAGCCAAAATGTTTTAATCAAATACCTTATCCTAAAAATCTTAAATTGCATGCACTTGATCTATGACCCATTTGTATTGAAATATGCAATTTATGACATCATAGGTCACATGGTTTGGCAGCCATATTGGATTTAACCTAAAACCTTAAAAAAACAACTTTGCCCAAACCACTGGATTAATCGACTCAAAATGTTCCATGTGTCATTGACTAGGCATGGCGATTAAAACTTGATCACGAAAACGTCATCAGTCACATTGTGTGGCAGCCGTATTGGATTGAAGAAAAATATTAAATAATTATATCTCTGAAACCGCTTACCCTATCGATACGGAATTTAACAAATGTCATCTAACACCATTGCTGCATATCCTTTGAAAATTATGACATCGTAGGTCATGTGGTTTGGCAGCCATCTTGGAAAGAAAAACAAACCTCATCCGATCAAAACAAAACTTCACAGACCCTACCCAAACATATGTAGTGTCCATTTTTGATGTTATATGATGTGTCACGTGGTTTGGCAGCCATATTAGCTTGAAAGCTGATATAAATACATTTTTTTAAACCTTCTCCGAAACCTCTTCACTGATTGATGTGAAACCTGTCATGTCTGATGAAAATGTGATACTTGAGAACAGCTGAAGGGATTTAAATCAAACTCGTTTATTTTTATGACAGTGAATGAGGGCATCCACCCATCGTCATGGGCAGGGACTAAGCGTAGGCATATTGGCGACGCAGTCGCATTGCTCTAATTACATTGCTCCCAGAGGACAGGGTATTGCACTTGAGTCCGTTTGTCTTGTTTGTCTGTCTGTCTGCTTGTTTGTTTGGCCGCATAGAATAAATAAATATGATTTTCTTTGCAACCGTTTGTCCGATTAAAAGGAAATTTTTACCATATAGTCTGGGATCCGAGGCCTGGAAATGTGTAAAAAAGTGATTTTGAAGTGACACCCCTGCTATAAAATGTTTGACCCCTAGATCATGTCTGTGGGGGTGTTAGCCACCAGAAAAGTGACTTTAGCAAGGTAGTTTGGATTGCGCGAATTCTGTAAGGACGTTTATTTAACTTGGGGCGTCAACTGTAAAAAAGCAAGAAATTTAGGGGTAGGGGAAATTCAATTGACCATATATCCCATAATACAGTGGTGAGTGCAACAAATTACCACTCACTCTTTTTAGCCGCGTCGCAGACGCTGGTCATACAGTGCCCTCTGCTGTTGTTGTTGTTCTTGTTCTTCTTGTTCTTGCAGAGAAGACAAAACCTCAAAGCTCCACCCATTCTGGGAACCATAGCTCCACCCATTCTGGGAGAGGCTTCATATAAACAAATATCCACCATTTTATTAACTCGCATAGCTTTGAGGCCTGTTTTGTAGGCCCGTGGTGTCTTCCTCTCTCACACAGTTTTATTTCAAATCAAATTCGATATATCATTTCATTTTTCACAGTCGCTAACATAGTTTTAGACTCGGTTGAAAAAAAACAGGAAGAAAATCCGATGAAAGTTGCCCTTTATAGAACGAAATGAATTCTCAAAGGCCTGTAACTTCAAGTCCATTGAGATATATTTTTTTTAAATCGCGGCATGGTCAGTCATACACCGCCTGAAATAACAGACGGGAAAATGCCGAGATATATAAAAAAATTCGTCGCCACACACGGGGAATTGCCGAGATATATTTTCACTTTGCACAAAAATAACATCAAGTAATCGAATCAATAGGAATGTCCTGTGCCTATAACATCGACGTTATAGGCACAGCTGCATCTAGGCATTGTGTAACGTCGACGCGGCTTTTGTTTTAATTAAAACTTTTTGTACTTGTTGTTATAAAGTTGGCTTTTATATGAAACATGATTCAACGTGATTGGACCATCCATGAGGTCAGCAGAGGTCAAAAGGTCACGGAAAGTGGGTTAAGCTGAAAATTTAGCTCCTTTTTTTTTTTTTTTTTTTTTTTTTTTTTTGTGTATACAACATCGAGGCTCGTGAAAGAGCGAACATTTATCACACAGAAAGACAAACCGACACATAACCGACAAACCGACACATAAAACAAATAACATCGGGAGCGGTAGACAAGATGGGGAGAGAGGGGGAAGGACACAAACACAACATTTGAGAGCAGGAAGCGAGAGACATGGAGACATCGAGAGATATGTGGGAGGGAGAGGGCTTTGGGGGGGAGGCATGGGAAAGGGGGTGGGAGAGGCATAAAACATATGGACACTGCCAGGACTACCAGGAAAGAAGTTGGAATTACAAACAAGGTGGATCTGGGGTGAATTAGTGGGGGTAGAAAAGATCAAGGTTTTGGATGGGGGAAGATAAGAGATGGTGGTGAACAGCTGTTTTAAAGACCTGGAGGGAGGAGTGGGATTGAAGGGAGTGTGGGAGTTTGTTCCAGAGGCGGGAGAAAAGAGGAATGAAGGAGTGAAGGTGAGCAGAGAGCCGAGATTTCGGCAGTTTAACCATCAGAGGCTTGCTGGCAGATCTTGTGCGACCTGTAGGAATATTTGGGGGACAGAGCACAGAGAGAGCTGGGGGAGCAAGGCCGGAGAGGAGTCGGTAGAAGACAGAAAGACCACCTACCTGCCTGCGGTGAGTGAGTGAAAGGCCCTCAGAGATAGCTTCATTGCGGGAGATTCCAATGATTCTGAAAGCTTTGGTTTCAACAGCGTGAAGCCGAGCTAGGTGTGAGGCAGGAGCACCAGCCCATAGGGGAGAACAGTATTCCATTGAGCTGCGGATGAAAGCCTTGTATGTGGTGAGGAGCTCAGGTGTGCCTAGGAAGGACTTCGCATGACGGAGGATGCCCAGTCGGCGACTGGCTTTGCAGGCCAGCTTGGAAATGTGGTTTTCCCAAGAAAGATAATGGCAGATAGTGAGACCCAAAAGCTTGAGCGACAGAACTTCTTGGAGAGGATTGTTGAGAAAGTAGATGGGAGGGTTGTCCAGTCGATCTTTTTGGAGAGACATAGTAAGAGTGTGAGATTTGTCAGGATTGAAAGACATGTTCCACTTGTTTGACCAGTCTGTGATTTTGTCCAGGTCTTCAGAGAGTGAGGAGGCTGCAGACTGCCGATCTGAGGGAAGAGGAATGGAGCGGCAGAGAGTGGAGTCATCAGCAAAGAGATAGAGAGGATTTTCCAGAGAGTCGGAGAGATCATTGATAAAGACCAGAAAAAGCACAGGGCCCAGCACACTGCCTTGGGGAACTCCAGCCTGAACAGGAAGGGGAGATGAGAGAAATCCATTCAGGGCCACACGTTGACTACGACCAGAGAGGAAGTCCAAGTCCGTAAGCCATGCATGGAGATTTCCATGGATACCATAGGAGTAGAGTTTGGTGAGCAGAGCTGGGTGCCAGACCGTATCGAAGGCACGTGATATGTCAAGGGAGACAGCTCTGATTTCCTGTTTGGCATTGAGGACCTCCATCCATTGTTGAGACAGGAGAAGCAGCATGTCCAGAGTAGAGTGACCTGGTCTGAATCCAAATTGATGATCAGAGATCAAGCCATTGGAGAAGAGGAAAGATTTCATATCCGAAGCAATGATGGATTCCATGACTTTGCTGATAATTGGGAGCAGGCTGATTGGTCTGTAGTTAAAAGGATCTGTTTTTGCACCTTTTTTGTGTAAAGCGGTAATGTTTGCTGATTTCCAGGATGCTGGCAGATGATCTTGAGCAAAAGATAGGGTGAAAAGAACAGAGAGAGGGTGAGATAGAGCGGCAGAGCAGGATTTTAGGACCCGTGGGCTGATGCCGTCTGGTCCAGTTGCAGAATCAGAGTCGAGGTTAGACAAAAACTCCTCCACCTTGTCAGGAGAGAAGGACACAGAGTCCAGGAGCAGTTGGGTTCGACTGGGAAAGGTGGGAACAGAGAGAGATGGGTTTGGGACTAAAGATTTTGAGGCAAACACAGAGTTGAGGCATTCGGCTTTGTCACGTGCGATGTCAACTGTGTGGCCATTTGAGGTAAGGGAGGGGATGGAGGGGGAACAAACACCAGAAACGGATTTGACCAGACGCCACCAGGATTTGGAGGAAGGAGACAGGTTTGAGAGTTCGTTCTTGAGTGAGGAGAGATAGTGCTTCCTGGCACTCCTGAGGGTAGACACACACTTGTTCCGAGCTTGGTGGAAGGAACTGAGATTGCCTTCAGTTGGATTAGCCTTCCAAGAGGCAAAGGCAAGTTGTTTCAGGGCAACTGCCTCACCACAAGATTCGGTGTACCATGGACGGGAGGAAGGGTAAGACAACTGAAGACGAGATGGGATAAATCTGTGCATGAGAGAGATCAGTTTGCTTTGGAAGAATTCCCAGGAAGAATTGATGTCAGAGGCAGTGGAGATGGGAGACCAATCCAGACGATTGATGGCTGCTTGAAGCCCGTCCCAGTCGGCCTGAGTGAAATGCCAGACTCTTCGACGCTGATGAGGCTCTCTGAGAATGGCCAGAGAGATGTCCACGTTGACAAGCACATGATCAGAAGAACCGATTGGAGCAGAAGAAGAGCAGCAGACATTAGCAGGGAAGTTTGTCATAACCAAGTCTAGAAGAGAAGAAACTCCATTGGCTGAGATCCGGGTCGGGAAATTGACAGATTGTGTCAATCCTTTATCAAATAATTCACATATGTATATGTCACAATATGTTCTTTGCATCCCTCTACTGTTTCTGGCCTATATTGATCGTAATAGTGATGGTTTACTGTGGTGGTTGATGCTTTTCATCTTTTGTGTGGTGCTAGTGATTAATATGCTACATTTGTTTCAGCAACTTGCTTCACTCTTGCTGATCTTTATGATTACCATCGATCTTCAGCCTCCCTAGCTGGAGCAAGCTTCCTTGTCAATTATTATTTACCACTCAACCAACGACATATCGAAATTCCCGTGTGGAAGCACTGAATGACATATCGAAAGTGAAACGGGTAGCCATATTCCTTTTTCTGTCAGGAGCTGAATGGAATGCTGATTCCCGTCCAAAAACCGTAAAGTAAGAGCGAAATATGAACTTAGAATAGTTAGATAAGAACATTATATAGTTAGGAATATTTTGTACATATTTTCCTGTCATTCAAGCAATTATCGGTTCACTAGCGTTCGAGAGAAAAGTATAGGTAAATTTGACTAGTTTCCTCATTGAATCTTGAAATATTATAACGTTGTGAAATCAATGATATTTACGAATCTAATATATTTCACAGTCGACCCTGATTTACGACACGTGATGGTGTTGATTGGTTTTGTGTGGCGTGGGGAATATGTTTCATTCTGGCCTGGCACCAGGTTCGCCCGAAGATTCGCCTGATGCGAATACAACATTATTAATTTTGTTCCATTTGTGGATTGTATGAAGTCTTAGAGTGTCTTTTTATTTCTTACAGGTGCTGACCCCTGGCATATAAAGATGGAACCTGTGGCTGTGATAGCTGGTAAAGGAAACAAACGCAAACTCTCTTCTAGTGTAAGGGACTATTCGAAATGTATCATCTGCCAAAGTACAACAGATGATCAGGGACCTCTGTATAACCTGACGAAGAGAGGGTTCACAACATTCAAGAATGCGGTGGAAATAAGGAAGGATGACGTTTACAGCAGAGTGTGGGACGATCTGCAGAATCAGGACCAATTTCTTTCAAAAGGACCAATGTGTCACGAAAAATGCCGCAGTAGTTACACCCTCAAACGGACTTTGGACAATCTAGTATCCGCCAAATGGTTTAAAGCCGAGCAAGGAGAAACATCAGGTGAACGGGAGGGCAGGAGGAGTTTAACGGACTTTAAGGCAGTGTGTTTCCTGTGTGAAAGGGAACGCGATTCCAAAGGCGATAGGACATTAACTTTAGTCAGCACAGTTGACAGGCAGAAGTCAATCCATGATAAGGCAAAGGTGTTGAGGGATGACGCGGTCCTTTTGAAAATTGAGGGCCATGGTGATTATTGTCTTGACCTCATAGCTAACGATTTCCGCTATCACTTGAGGTGTATGAACAATTTCATGAACAGACGATGTAAAGCTTCGGAACAGACATGTGACGGTAAAGGTGTCACTGGATATGACAAAGGCTTCCAAATGCTTGTTTCAGAAATTTCACCTGGACTTCTTATTAACAAGCATGTCTACCACCTTGGCCAGCTGACCAATAGATTTACGGAACTTCTCTCACAACAGGATGTAGTCAGTAAGAAACCCTACAGAACTGATAGGTTGAAAAAGCGATTGTTGAAGCACTTTGAGTCTGACATTCAGGTCATCACATTGAAGGGTAGAGATACGTTAATATGTGCATCTTCTTTGACCGTCAAAGAGCTATGTGATGAAGTAGTCTCTCTGCAGACTGAATTAGATGAGTGTGAGCTTCATCCAGATGACGAGGAAGAGGAGGTACTGCTCACAAACGTGTCAAACAGTTCATACCACGTGGCAAAACACTTGAGGGCTGAAGTGAAAAAATTCGGAAAGGTAGGGTGTGCAATCCCAGTCAGTGATGAAATTGAAATATCATATGAAGGTGCCTCTAGTCAAGTCCCGGTCGACTTGTACAATCACTTGGCATGGTTACTAACAGAGGGAGATGAGTGTCTCGGTGAAGATGGCAAAGTCGAGCTTACCAAAGATGATGAAGAGAAGGTACTGAATTTGGCACAGGACATTGTAGGATGTCTTAGCAGGCAGCCACTTCCCAAACACTAATCGGTGTTGCCCTACATATTCTGAAGCAAACACGTAGTAAAAACCTTGTGACAATGATTAACAAATTTGGACACTGCATCAGTTATCCCACTGCTCAGCGACACATCACAACAGCCGCCAATGATGTTTCTGAACGAGAAGAAAGGGAAGGGTTGTTCATTCCACCAAACATCACACCAGGACACTTTACCCACTACGCATTGGATAACTTAAACTTCCATTCAGAGACACAAGATGGTGGTAGTTTTGATGCTACAACAAATATAATTTATCAGTACACATTTGAGGGAGACGGAAGTGGGGAGGTAGTGGGGGCAGTGCCCCTTAAGAAAACCAGGAAACTGACTATCAGTGAACCAGACAAATTCGTTCCAGTAAGTAGTAAACTGACACTGAAGGACAGAAGACAGGCTAGGTCATTACGTAGTGGGGCGGCTTAGCCCAAATATTCAAAAGAATTGTGCATTTTGTGATACAAGCACCAAATTTGGCACACTAGTAGACTATCATATTATGAAAAGATCTGGATATTGGGCCATCTCAGATTCAGAGATTTGATTTTTGCAAGATTTGCAGATTTTGCAAGCTGAGATTGCAACGCCAGGGACGGCCGACTCCTTCCTACGAGCTGCCCACGTCACCCGCACAAGAAGAGCTCATCAAATCACTGCAGCGGCACTGCACATCCTGAAACACCGTGCGTATGAACGCCACTGTATGACATATGCTGATGATGCAGAAGACCTGCCTGAGTTCGAAGACTGGTGTCACCAGAGAGGAGAAGACATTCCCAACTTTCAGTACTGGGCAACTGTGCTGGAACTAGAGATGTTGGTACTGGTCTACGTGCGTTCTCTGCGGCAGGCTTCATTCACGACGTACCTTGATGCCCTGACGGAACTGGTCCCATGGTTCCATGCCTTAGACCACACACACTATGCCAGGTGGGTCCCTGTTCACCTGAGGGACACGGTTGCACTCCCAATGAAGCACCCAGATGTAGCCAGAGAATTCAGGGCTGGCAACTTCACTCTACAGAAGACGAAGAAGGTGTTCTCTTCGATCCCAATCGAATCGAAATCTTGCAAAAATCAAATCTCTGAATCTGAGATGGCCCAATATCCAGATCTTTTCATAATATGATAGTCTACTAGTGTACCAAATTTGGTGCTTGTATCACAAAATGCACAACAGGTTTGCTATGCTGCTACACTACGTGATATTGAACTTCCTCATGATGACAAGGGGGAAGCCTGCTTTCTAGCTGACAAGAACATCGTTTTGTTCCTTCTGAGGATGTATCCAACACAGTTGATGACTGGTGAAAACGACAAGGACACTGGTAGCCTGACATGGAGCAGCTTCTTTGAATACAGTTCTGGGCAACATACAGAGAAAACAAAGATTGGTTATGGACCATTGCTTCCACAAAACCCAACCAACGCAGATGTAGTCCAGACCTCATTGGACTACTTTGTCTCCTTGAGTCTTAAGATGGGTCAGGCTAAGACGGTGGTGACTTGTGACCAGGCGATATATGACATAGTAAAGGGGTTGTTTAGGAAGGAATCAGAAAAGTACAAAGATGTTATTGTTCGACTTAGAGGATTCCATATTGCCCAGAACTTCTTGGGATCTATTGGATTTTTCATAATGGAGAGTGGCATAGAGGACATTCTGGTTTCTAGTGATATCTGTGGTCGGGGTACAGCCAATAAAGTCATGGCAGGAAAAGATTATTATAAGATGGTCCGTTATCATTCATGGTTGAGTGAGGCATTGTTCATACTGAAGTGGGAGGCATTTGAGAAATGGCTGTTGTTCGAGAAGACTGAGGAGACACTTTCTTTGCTTTCGTCTCTGCTTGAAAGTCTTAGAAATGCCTTTGACAGGAAAGAGAAGGACGAATTTGCTGCACTCATGAAGGAAGTCATGAAATGCCTAGAGTCACTGGAGTCGCTCTGGGGAGATTTTGAGAAGGGATTAGGAGTGACAGCCCATCTTTGGAGCATGTACATAGACATGGTGCTTATCCTAAGGCGTTACATCCATGCTGAGAGAGCTGGGCTGTGGCAACAGCACTTACAAGAGGTACAGAATATGCTACCCTATACCATTGCTTCCGGCCATAGTAAGTACATGTCCTGCCTTCCGATCTATCTCAGTGAGATGCAAAAGCTTCCAGAAACAGCACCAGAAGTGCACGAGGAGTTTGCAGCTGGCAAATTCACAGTTCACCAGACTGCAGGAGACTTTAATGGTGTGTGGACAGACCTTGCCCTTGAACAGACCTACAATAGGGAAGGCAAAACAAGCCTCTTTAAGGGTATAACACAGTCTGAATCAGCACGAGAAAAGTACATCAAGGCTCTACCGTTCATGACCTCTGTCTCTGAAAGTGTAAAACAGATGGCACACATGGCCTCGCCGCAATCTGACCACCACGAGAAACTGAGGAAAGACGACATGGAAGACGTGTTGCAGATCAAACGGACCGTGGAAGAGAAGATGCAAAACCCATTCGATCCTTCACTTGCGACAGATAAACTAATGAACATATCCACAGGTCAGATTCTTGCAGCAACTACCCTGGTAGATGCCAAACGTCTAGGCTTGGAGGCAATGGATGCTGCCACGACGGCGAATGCAGACAAGATTGTCCAACCGAAGATAGAAACATTCGCCACGCATCTGAAGAAAAGTAAGAAAAAGATGGACACTGTGAAAAGTCATCAGAGAGGAGAGTGCAGTGACAAGGGCACTTTGTTTCGCACAGGACCTGAGTGATGAGGCATGGACTGAGGCATTTAGTTACGAATGGCTTGAGTACCCTCCCTCGTTTGAGCCAGAGAAGAATGGATTTTCCATGCGCAAAGGTTGCAAATCCAACTATCTATCCACTCTACAGGCAGAGGTTGCCGAGTCATGGGAACCGTTAAGAGTTGCCTCCTTCTGCATCTGATGCAGTTTATGTAGTCGATGCAATGGCATTCATCCAGCGGTTCAACACACTTGGTTCGAGTACATTTGACCAACTTCAGGAAAGGTACAGGAACAAACTCTTGAACATGAAACCCAGACATTGCACTGAAGTGCATTTCGTGGGTGATCAATATGATTTTGGGTTAAAGAGTCTAAAAGGGGATGAACGCCAGAGACGGGAGTCAAATACCAACTTGCCAGAGTTTGTTCCAGCGGACATCATGAAAATCCCTGATTGGAACACATTCCTGTCAAACCCTTGTAACAAGACCAATCTGCTGTCGTATCTTGCTTCACGTTGGTCCCAGGAGTCATCCTGGCCTGATGGCTTCTGCCTGGTCCTTGGGGTCAACGCCCAGGCAACTCGTGTGACGCAGACGGAACATACCAATGTTGATGAGCTGTACTGCCCTAACCACGAGGAGGCGGACACCAGAATCTTTGCTCACATTGCTAGCTGTGACAACAACGTAGTTGTCATTCAGGCTACAGATACAGATATCATCGTCTTGTCAATGTATCATTTCCCTCGGTTGACAAACGTTGTTGAGTTATGGGTGGAAAAGGATGATCTGTTCCTCCCCATCCATGACTTGGTGAATGAGTTGGCCAAAGCAGTTGGAAAGGACGTATTGGCACTCACAGACACACTGCTCATCTCCTACATTCTGTCAGGTTGTGATTCGGTGAGCTATCCTTTCAAACGGGGTAAGAAGAGAGCAGTGAAAGTCGCACTCCAGCATGTTGACAAACAGCCAGCGTTGTCCAATTTCATCCGACATGAATCCGGACCTTCTGCACATGATCAGGTGATAACTGAAGCACGAAGCTTCTTTTGTGATCTCTACGGCAAGCCAGGGTATTCATCCCTGGATAAGCTCCGCGCCCACTTGCTTGCATCTAGCAAACTAGATCTGCGCTCCCTTCCTCCAACAGAAGATGCTTTTCACTTCCACGTTCTCAGGAGACTTTGTCAGATCAGCTTATACAAGCAAGCTTCACTCAGCAATCCAGTGCTTCTTCCACCTGAAGAGTATGGCAGGAGTGTGGATGGTGACAGGTTAATTCCTGTCATGAAGAGCAAGCCATCAAAGCCTTCTGCTGCGAAGTTGAAGTACTGCAAATGTAAGAAGAAACCGAACTGCCTGAGGAATTGCCCTTGTGCGAAAGCTGGAGTACCATGCATCATTGCATGTGCCTGCAATGGCGACAGAGAAAAAATGTGGATGGCTTCTGACTGATGACGGTGATGATGATGAGTAAATAGAGGTAATGACACTTTTCCAGACAGTATGTGGTATGACTTGTCGTTTTAAAACATGTTGAAGAGTACCGTGCAAATAGTACCGTGCAAATAGATAGTGTGAATGCCCGATTTTGGTGATTTTTTAAAAGTTATGCAAATCTAAAGTGACATACATGCCAATGCCAGTAAGTTAAGTTCAGTCGGGGCATTTCTTTCCCAAAAACATCAGAGGGGTACAAACAACATATTTTGGGTGTAAAAGTTTGGCTATATTGAGCTTGAAGTAAAATGTGATTTTATTTACGAAAGGAGCTAAACTTTTAGCTTAACCCACTTTCCGTGACCTTTTGACCTCTGCTGACCTCATGGATGGTCCAATCACGTTGAATCATGCTTCATATAAAAGCCAACTTTATAACAAAAAGAATGAGTGGTAATTTGTTGCACTCACCCCTGTATTATGGGATATATGGTCAATTGAATTTCCCCTACCCCTAAATTTCTTGCTTTTTTACAGTTGACGCCCCAAGTTTAAAAATGTCCCTACAGAATTCGCGCAATCCAAACTACCTTGCTAAAGTCACTTTTCTGGTGGCTAACACCCCCACAGACATGATCTAGGGGTCAAACATTTTATAGCAGGGGTGTCACTTCAAAATCAAATGTTGAGGTCTCGGATCCCAGACTAATAGGTGCACCTCCTCCTGTAGAATTTTTAAATGATAATTATGACGTCAAATGTCACGTGGTTTGGCCGCCATCTTAGAAAAACCGAAAATTTTTGTACCTCTATTTCTGAAAGCGCTGCATATAAAAAAATGATACATGGCTCATTGTAAAAAACGCTCCCTGCGGAATAACATTTGTTAATGATGATGTCATTGGCGTCTCCATTATGACGTCATAATTCAACAAGTACAAAACTTTATCCGATCAAGATGGAATTGGTTGAGCATTATCTCGGGTTTTATTGGTGGAGGGGAAAAAATGATGTCGTCATCGGTCGCGTGGTTCGGCCGCCATATTTATTTGAACACAAAAGCCTTAAAACCACTAAAAACACGTCCTGGCGAGGGTCTGCAATCTCTGATTGCTCTTTCTTTTTAATTGTGCTGTTGGCAAACTGGTACGCCACACCAAAGATGCAGCTTTTGATGCGAGAACAACACTTGCAAATAATTATGCCTTGTACATTCCAATAGAAGGTCTGTACCCCACTATAAGCAGACTGTTTTCAAGTCCAAAGAAAGTAACAATTGTAATGGCTTTGTATCTGCTACATTGCAGGCCACAGGCGTAGGATTTCGACGAGAGAGCGCTTGCAGATGAAAGTAAAGGAGCACAGCAGGAAGAGAGAGGGGAAGTATAGCATTGCCCAGTTGTTGGAGAAGGTGAGATGACCAGGTAGGTCTTAATATTTTTCAGATGATTATGTAGTTTGTGTGAATGTGAATGTAAATGTTATTTGTAGTTCACTTGAGTAATCTTTAAAACAGTCTAGGCTAAAATAAGCACTTTATCTCGAGGGAAACCTCACTATTGCATAATTTTATCAAACATTTATTACCTCCACCACCAAACGTGGATGGAGATTATGTTTCACCCCTGTCTGTGAGCAGGATATCTCAAAATGTTGTGGACAGATTTCGGATTAAATTTGGGGGGACAGGTTGGGTGTGTGGGACTAGGATGAAATGATTAGATTTTAGTGAAGATTCAGATGCTATAATTTTATAGTAATTCTTCAGCATTGAGAGATGGGGCCAAAAATTATATATAGCACGATATATCAAACAATTGTGATGGAGTTATGACAAAACATGGTGGATGAGTTGAGTAGGCGACAAGAACAAGCCAATTAGATGTTGGTTCAGGTCCGGATGCAGATGCAGATCCGGCCTATCAGTGGGATACAAAACAAACTGTCCAGCCTGGTGGAGGATTGTGCTCTACTCTCTACTACTCTACTGTCATTCGAGTTGGGGCATAATATGACGTCAATTGACATTTTCGGTGTTATTGGTATTATTATTATTTTGGTTTTTGTTTGAGAGATGACATTGCATTTGAGAGGGATGTTGTAGCAAAGACCGCACAAGGGTTTCCTTATTGTGGTAAAACCAATAGGAAGTAATGTGTCCATTTTATCTGTGCTTCCATATGGAACTTGGATCTCGTTGAATCTGCCCCCACCCTCCAACAGCGTGAACATCATGCTGTTGATAACCCGGCCACGTCTTACTTTTATCATAATAAGTGCCCCATTCATAGCAAAATTTGTATGTTGATACATATCATTGTTTCCATGGTGCTGATGACGCTTCCTGTTTTTGTTGCCACAGGTGCAGGAGTGCATCGAAAGCTGTGATGTAGAAATGGCTCGAATATTCTGTGAAAGGGCACTTGAGATGGCCCCCGATGACCCACAGGTGCTGGACATTGCAGGAAGCCTGTACGCTGAGCTTGGCTTGGAAGACAAGGCCAGGAGCATATCCTTTAATTTTGAGAGCACGTTGACACATTAGAGCTTTGTAAATCAATAACAGCATGTTGTATTTTATTGAACATCCCCTCCCCTCACCCCCCACCCTAACAACAGTACGTTATTCTGCAGTTATTGAATGGTGTATTCTTTAAGTGCTTTTCATGAAAGACGTAAAGCTTAAGGAAGGAGGTCCAATAAGATTGTGCCCATGAAGACTTAAGAGATTCCTTAGACAGTGGTGTGTTTCCGTGTGCTCCTTGACCTTGTGTACTGCCTTCTGCATGCCATCGACGTGACCCCTGACAAAGGACATGCAAAGTACATGTATCTGGGCCAGCTGAGTTCTGCACAAGAGGCAGTTGTTTTATTCAGCAAGGGCGTGGAATTGATGCAAAGAAGCCTGGTCAGCCAATCGACGCGAGGCGCAGTAAGGGGTTACCACGTGCAAACCACCATGCACAGCCGGTTTAATTATTTATTTTAGTTCTCCAGAAGTTTTTGAACATTATTTTTGTAAAGGAATTTTCTGTCGCTTCTAACATTGATTAAAGACACCTGTGTTACCTTGTGATATGACGATGAAATACATTTTTTTGGAAGTACATATATAAAAGTTTCGCGAACAAACTCGATGCATGCTTGAATGTTCTGTTAATAAGCACGAGCAATATGCTGCCCGAGTGTTGAGGATTTTGGGCTTTTGGACTGGCATCCTGGAAATTGGGGGTTAAATTTCAGGTGAAGTCAGCAGTTTTTAATGATTTGAAATAAAAACGTGAAAACTAAGCTAGTTCCAGGAGAGTTGCCATGTTGCTATTGGATTGGGAATAAAAACACTTGGCTTGCAAATGGCCTTCACCGAGAAGGTAATCTGAGGTCATTTTAGTCTGTTCTACATGTGACATTAGTTCGTACACTTTTTAGTTGACTTGCCATTGGGATAGGAACCAAAATTGAGCTTATGAAAGACTTACAAAAGTACCTGTCCCCCAGAGACTGGAAAAGCGAGCGAAAATGCCCGTCCCCAGTGACGGGAAATGTTCAAGTTATTTTATCAATTTAAATTATTCAATGGATTTTTAAAAAGTTAATTCTGTGCACTGATAAACTCTTGCCTTTTCAATCAGACCAATTTGTTGTCCTGTTTGTCAAAGATTGCTGTACTGGTCACTTTGGCCTAAATTTGCAGCCTCAAAACTGTCTCTGTCTCTGTGGCTGTGGCCGCAAAGCCCATATTGATTCCAGCAAAAAAATGTATCTGTACCTCGAGTATGGAGTTTGGAGGTGTGTGTGTGTGTGTGTGTGTGTGTGTGTGTGTGTGTGTGTGTGTGTGTGTGTGTGTGTGTGTGTGTGTGTGTGTGTGTGTGTGTGTGTGTGTGTGTGTGTGTGTGTGTGTGTGTGTGTGTGTGTGTGTGTGTGTGTGTGTGCGCGCGTACATAATTGCTGCGCAAATCCTTTGCCTTTAATACACCATGGTCTGTTCTACCAAAGCAATTTTTTGGGCTCACGATACAATCCCAGACGTGTTGGTAATCTGACACAATACCCAAATGAGTGGTCGGAATTTTGAATTTTGCCAATGCTAGCAAAGGGATCGCCCAGTTTAACATCCATCCGTTGGACGGGCATACACCTCAAATCACTCTGCATGTGAAATACCATGATGGCATTTTGGACTGATATTCAAACCCAGGTTAGACAGATTTGAAGTGAGTGTGCATATCCTACCAGCCTACCCGAATCCCCTTCTCTAAGTATATTTTAATGCTCAAGTTCTGAAAAGCTGTGCTACAAGTTTGATATGTTTGTAAAGCTCATCTCATAAGCAGGCTCAATGTTTTGGACAGTGTGTTTTTCCTGACAAAGAGAACGTCACACCTCAGGAGGTGTCTTCGGCTTACTGCTCCATTGCTGAAATCTACCTTACAGACCTCTGGTAAGCTTTGCACCAAAAATGTTTGTGTGTGTGTGTGTGCGTGTGCGAGCTTACGTGTGCATTTTCTGTATATGCTGCAGATATGATATGTGCATATGTGAAGAAGAAATAAAATGTAACATGTTTTTCAATGAAAGAGACCTGTGTGCTGAAGTTGGACGTAGCACGAAGGAATTCTGCCCAGCATTCTGTGGCTGTGCAATCAGACATCGTGCGATATTATACCTTACCGCGTTTGCTCAACGTGTTTGGCCAGAAACTCGTTCTGGAGCCTGGCCAGTGAGCTTAGCGGGATATTTGTGCTTCATGTCGTCATGACTGCTGAATGAAAAATTGTGTATTTTAAGGTTCGTGTTTTTTTATTATTGTTGTATTTATTTTACAGGAGTTATCTATGTAGTGGTTTGAGAGGGTCATTAACCAGTGTGGCAGCTACATTCAAGTGTAAGGTGTGCACAGAGGGAGCTGCAGATGGAGGAAATGTTGAGTTGGATCTTGGAGACGGTGTGAAGCTGGAAGGTGTGAAAACATTTTGTTACCTAGGAGACATGCTGAATGGAGAAGGTGGATCAGACTCGGCAACGGTTGCTAGAGTGAGATGTGCATGGAAGAAGTTTCGGGAACTGAGTGGCGTGCTGATGAGGAGGGGAGTGTCGTTGAAGCTGAAGGGAAAGGTGTATGCTGCATGTGTGAGAAGTGTTATGATCTATGGGAGCGAGACATGGGTAATGAACGTAGAGCAGCAACGAAGGCTGGAAAGGGTGGAAATGCGAATGGTTCGGTGGATGTGCGGAGTATCGTTGAGAGAGAGGAAGACAAATGATGAATTGCGAAAGATGATGGGAATAGAGCGTGTGATGGATGCTGTGAAGAGAAACAGTTTGAGATGGTTTGGTCATGTGTTGAGGAAGGATGAAAGTGACTGGTTGAGAAGAGTGATGGAAATGAATGTAGAAGGAAGTAGAGGACGGGGAAGACCGAGAAAAACTTGGCTAACGATGGTGGAAGAAGAAATGCGGGCAAGGGGGTTAACAAGGGGAGATGCAGAAAATAGAGCAAAATGGAGAAGATTGTCATGGGGACCGCAAGGCTAACCCCCGCTCTAGCAGGGAAAATGGCCTTAAAATGCCTGTTGTTGTTTGTTATTTTACAGGAGCAAGGCTCATGGAAGAGCAAGGTAGAACAAGAAAAAAAGAGATTGGGGAGTGGGGAAGAGAGGAAACACCAAAACTACAAAGTAAGATGGTTGGATTCTGATGGGAATGATGAGAGATGGTGGTTCACTGCTTTCTTGAAGTTCTGAAGGGGAGGGAAAGAGAGACAGATCAGCCTCTGGAAGGTGCTTCCATGGATGGGAGAAGCAAGGAATAAAAGTGTTGATGTGCAGTCAGCCTGGATTTTGGAGGCCTATCCAGGAAGGGATTACTGTAAAAAAAATGCATGTATCCATTCCTGAAGTAGAGGTCAGAGAGCAGAAGGAGCCATATCAGAGCATATACGGTAGATAACAGAGAGACTACCAACCTGCATGCGATGTGACAGCAACATGCCCTGTGCTTCACCCTCATCATGAGATTCCAATAATTACCCCTTGCATGTGAAGCAAAGAGCAGGGTTAAGTAATTGGTTCATGTCTACCAGTCTCATTAGTTTATGATCGAGGAACAGCTTATTTAAATTCAATGTTATATTTTGAACATGAATCAGAACATGAAAAGTTTGCCGTTTTACCATACTTTCGCTCTTTGTCCCGAACGCGCATGCGCAGAAAGGAGTGATATTTCTGCCTGGCAGTCAAACTAAATTGAAAATCATTCCAAACAGGAAACTTCCTGTTTTAAGGATGTTATAAAGGACACAAACAAGAGGCATGAATAACTAATGTAACCTGTTGGAAAGGGTGATGTAATACACACTGGGTAAGATGGCAGTGAAACCGGGAATTACTTTGTTTAAGTGCCTTTAAACCTCTCTTAAAACCTTAATTAAAATTGACTTGTATGCTTGAACACTAGGACACAAATCGTCTTCATAATACTTCCATAAACCATGGTATATATCATTATGTAGCAAGAGAGGGCGTGGCAATCCCGTGGCATGTGAGAGGGACAGTTATCAGGGTGAAGACTCTGACAATATGGCTTTGTAATTACGAGGCCAATTGACGCTGCGTTCTATGGTGATTAAAAAAGCCTCAATCTTCTAAAATGTGACTCAACATCGTCTTATTACAGTGTACAAGGGTAAAGTAAAAGTTTGATTCAGTAGCGCTAAACTTCCGGATTTTAAAAATGATCTTTAAAAACATTATTTTATTAAAAGTGAAGTATATAATTGCACAGTGTTCTCTGAACTCGCTAGTTTTAAAAGCTTTGGAGTCCACAGAATCCATGAGAGATAGGTGTGATACTGGGGTGCTCACCTTTAAAGCCTTTTGGACTGTGAGTCGCTGTGATTTTCCAAGGAATGACATAGATTGCCAGAAGATGCCCCATCTCCAGTCAGCTTTGGAGGCCAGCTTTGCTATGTGGTCGGCCCAGAAAAAGTAATTTCCTTCAACATTTCCTCCATCTGCAGCTCCCTCTGTGCACACCTGACATTTGAATGTAGCTGCCACACTGGTTAATGACCCTCTCAGACCACTACATTTTTGATGAACCCACTCAGCGCACATTGTACATTGAATGGAGTTCACTCCGACATCCTTCCTGTATTGGTTTCCGATAAATAATCCAATAAATTGGTTTCCGTCAATTTCGAGCAGAACGGCCTGTCCGATTAAATTCATTTTTGCAGTGTGTGTTGGGGTTGAGTAGAGTTTGACTTTTTTTCTAAACGCTTAATGCTAATGATTTCAAACTTGGTACATGGTTTCCTTATGATAAGTTACAGAGCAAGTTCGAACTTCACGACGTTTCGATCATTTTTGACAAAGTTATGGCACTTTGAACTTTGGTAAGGGACATGTATTGCAGCGCAATACTCAGAATGCTTGTTTATTTTTGTTATTTTGAATTCATGGTTCCAGAATTAGCTATGACGGTAAGCAAGTAGCTGATGATCCACAGCAGACCTCTTAATGCAGCCAAATATATTGTATCAGCCCTGATCAACAGGTACCTGTAGTCGCTCACTTTTTAGCAATGGCTGTTATAAGTTGAGACATTTTTATATTTATTTTGGGTCAGAATTTATCCTTTGCTTATTGTCGTCCAGAGCAACTTGGGAGTGTTACATCCTCATTGATTTGTGGTGGGCAGTATCCAGGAAGAGGCTGCAGAACGATGCAAGGAGGCCTTGGACAAGGCCCTGGAGACATGTCCTAACAATGTTGAAGCCCTTCAACTAATGGCCAGCTTTCTGATCAGCTCTGAGAAACCCCAAGTAGGTTCAAATCGTGCAATTTAAATTAGCACCTTTTGCTTTTATTGTCTACATTGTAGCGTGGGTGAGCAGCATGCATTTGAGGTCATCATTTTTAGACCATTTCTGGATTGTTATCCAGCTGGGATTTTTGTACAATCACATGTGCATGGGTACTTTCAGGAAGGAAAGCGGTTCCTGATGCAGTCGCTAGAAGTCTGGCTTCCTGGTTTGATACAAAAGAACACTTCACAGGAACAAAGTGAGGTTGCAGGGGAGGACAACCAGGAATGGGAAGACATTGAAGAGGAGGATGAAGATATATTGCAGGTACCAGCTAAGATGCATGATCTCGTTTTCACCCCTCAGCCCAATGGGTGAAGGGGTATTGTCGTCACGGGCATCGTCCGGGCGGGCGGGCGTCCGTCAACTTTTGGTTTCCGTCAATTTCAAGGAGAACTGCTTGTCCGATTAAATCCATTTGTGCAGTGTGTGTTGGCGTTGAGTAGAGGAGGTTCCTTTCGAAATTGGGCGTGCTGCGATTTTCAATATGGCAGCCATCCGGGCTTCCGTCAACTTTTGGTTTCTGTCTATTTCGAGCAGAACGGCTTGTCCGATTAAATCCATTGTTGCAGTGTGTTGGGGTTGAGTCGAGGAAGGTTCATGGGCACGCTGTGATTTTCAATATGGCCGCCACAGCAGCCATCTTGAAATTTGTTTCCGTCAATTTCAAGGAGAACGGCTTGTCCGATTAAATCCATTTTTGCAGTGTGTGTTGGGGTTGAGTAGAGGAAGGTGCCTTTCGAAAATGGGCGTGCTGCGATTTTCAATATGGCCGCCACGGCAGCCATCTTGAAATTGGTTCCGTCAATTTCGAGCAGAATGGTTTGTCTGATTAAATCCATTTTTGCAGTGTTTGTTGGGGTTGAGCAGAGGAAGGTTCATGGGCGCGAAATGGGTTCATGGGTTCATGGGCGAAAATTTCATTACTTGCAGTTCCTACTCGGTATACAACTTCGCTTCAAATAAATTATCATCAATGCGTCCTTTCACCATGCATGGGCTGAGGGGTTACACCCGCTTTAAGGTGCTATTTATTCCACAAGTAGTCCATTTGTACTTTAAACCTGTTCTCGTTTTCTGTTGCCTGCCTTTTTTTTAGTGCAAACCACACCACAATCAAACCTTAAACATATATTGTGTAGATGCTTAAGGCATAGCTGAGACTGGTGATGATTCATGCACTGAAAGGTTTCATTGGTGGAACACGATAAAGGTGAAGTTCAAGACCTTTTACCAGGCATTCTTGTTATCCTGTTTCTAGAATCTTCCAGCATATGAGTTGAGGATAACGACTGCCAAGTTGCTGCTCGAGATTGAAGAGTTTACTGTAAGTTGCACATTGCTTGGGCACACATTTCTGGAAAAAAAAAGAGGTGACTGTGTATGTCACATGATTGATTTGAGCAACGTTTATAGATTGACTTGCGAGGTTAGGCCGAGAAAAATATATTTCCGGTGTCTTGTCAGACCAAAGTTCCAGAATTGATGCGGCGCTGCGGTTTTTTTTTTTTTTGAAAAGCATGGATTGCACATATAAAGGTGTTGTTTTTTGTGTCCTCATGCCTTGCGCTCCTCCTCATCTGCCGTGGCGCCGTCCAGAGAGAAATTAGACAGCCAATTTCCCGAGATAGCGCGCCGGCCCGGCAACATGCATTCATTATATGGCTCCTCATGCTCAATCGCGTTTTCGGCGAGAACGTGACGTCACGGCTCACTTAATTGCAATTATCTCGTCTCGGCGCCGCCTCAAGTATACGCGAATACTTGAGGCGGTGCGGCATTGTTTATGTTCATGTGCTCTATAATTTATGATGTGCTCTATTATATAGACGGCGCGCGCTGTTGTAGGTACCGTTGGAATTTGGAAAAAAAAAAAAAAAAATTGTTGATGCGCAGGATCAAAATCGATGCGCGCGCTGACCAGAGACTGGAAATATATTTTTCTCGGCCTTACGCATGCTACGCACGGGTGGGAGGTCGAATGCAAACAGACAATGCGGAAATGGCAAATGCTAAACCAAACCATGAACCAACTAGAACGGCACTCCGTAGAGAGCATACCTCCACCTGGTTGGCCATGTCACTCAATGGTGAAGAACCGCTTAAAAAAATTAAATAATTGTCATATCAGAATCCATATTCAGATCTTCACGAAGATCGAATCGATTCTTCCTTGTCACACACACAACCTGTCCACCAAGATTCGTCCAAATCCATCCTTAACTTTTTGAGATATCCTGCTTTGTATCGATTTTGGTCCTATCTCCCAAAGGTGAAGAATCACTTAAAACATTTCTAGTATCCGAATCCTGATCTTCACCAAAATCTAATCATTTCGTCCGTGTCACATGCACTACCTCTCTGCCAAATTTCGTCCGAATCCGTCCACAACTTTTTGAGATATTTTGTTCACAAACAAATAAGCAAACAAACAGACAGGGGTGAAAACATAACCTCCATCCACCTTTGGTGGCGGAGGTAATAAATTTCACGTTCCTGTGCCACGTTTAGTTGAACGTCCGGCATGGACAGCCGGTTCATGAAGGACTTGGACGAAACACTTCCTGCAGTTGAATGTTTCTTTACCCATTCAATGGCGAATTCGCGAATGTCACGGGTGGAAACCCTCGACGTCATTTCCTTTAAACTCCATTAAGATAATTCCAATCACAAATTAATACTCTCGTATTAATAGGACAAAATGCAATGCTACAAACACTCTTAAGGTAAATGAATGTAAACTCCTATTTGACGTGATAACCAATACAGACAAATCTGCTGGCTAGAAAGGTTCGGATACATAACACTTCGTACGAATCGAAAATCACAATTGTATTGAGGAAATTATGAAACTTCGCACCCACCTTAGGATGGATAAAAGCAGCGTCGGTCGGGTGGAAACTCAAAATCACAATTGTATTGAGATATTATCAAAAACACGAATGGCGGTTGAACATGCAGTTGAACGGTTGAACATGCAGTAAATGGCGAAACTGCAAATGTTTCTGCCGAACTTCTGATTGCCTTTACTTCCGGATCAGGATCAGTTTCGTACACATCTAAAGTCAAAATCATAATTGTATTGAGGAATTTATGAAACCTCCCACCTACCAACACCCACTGGGACCCCAAAATGTTCCACAGTAGGTTTAGCGGAAGTAGCCCCAAAACTGAGGGAGTAGTTTGGAGACTGGCAGACACTCCTGTTTTATATATATATATATATATAGATGTTGGTGGTATTGCAATATCTTAATAACTTGTTTTTGGGGTAACTGTAGTGTTGATCAGTAAATGTGTGGCCATAAGACCACGTGCTCCATGTCCGTGCTGTTTTAATTTTTTTTTGTGTGTATGTTTTTACACAGTTGGCCGTGGGAGTTCTTGAGCGTCTGCTGGAAGAACAGGATGATGTCGTACAGGTGCGAAATGCTTCGTCAGTTCTGGCCGATTGAGAAATGAAGCGACGGGGTTGGTTTTCCTTTGTCCATTACTTGGTACCGTTTTGTGAGAAAATGAACATCCATGGTGTGCGTGCGTGCATGTGTAGGTTTGGTACCTTCTGGGCTGGGTGAATTTCCTCCAATCCAAGAAGTCGAGTGTTGAGGATGAAGAAGATGACAGAGTGTCTTCCAGGACTGCACTTCTCCAAGCCAAAAAAGTACATTTATTGGATGGAAATTGACAATAACATCATCAAATTAATAAAGATAGTTACGTGCACAGTGTGCCCAAATTTCAAAAACGTGCACAGAAATCATTTTGCAAGAACCAAATCACATAATTAAAATGTTAACACAACATTCGGTGGCTGGTAAATTATTCGATAGATGCAAAACGCAATCACTTCAGGGTATGATGTCATCACTCCTCGGTCACATGGTTTAGCAGGGGATTCCCTTAGCCCACGAAAAAAGTAGAAATATTACAATACCCCCCCCACCCACGTGAGGTGCCAGTCGGATTAGCGTTGGCAAAATGGCCTCTGAAAAATTCCTCATTCTCTTCAGTGCAATGTGACTGACATGTAGTTCGGAAGTGCTACGTACACTGTCTAAACTTCCAGGTGCATTTGTGCATAGGTAATTTTGAACCTTTGTTAATGTTGAGTTGTTGGCACACAGGTCCTGCCTTGTTAACCACAATGTTGTGCTGCATGGCGTGTGACAGCTGGCAGAAAAGCAGTGCTATGGAGATGATGAGCTGATGTCTCACATGGAACAGCTACTTGGTGAGTTGGGCCCAGCACCTGATGACGATGAAGATGAGAATGAGGTTACTAAAGGAGAGCTGGAGCCAGAGTTGGACGTGAGCAGTGAGGATGACAACCAAATGGAATAATGATTGGAGTTATGATAACTTATGAGGACCTTTTGGCAAAGTTTGCTTCAAATGTTGATGTGGCCTTACCTCGAGAAGTTGCTGACTCTAACAACACGGATGTGGGATTGTGTGTCGCAGTATGCTATACACCTGGAAGCAGCCTTAGTGTAGACAGTGACTGCTTTGATTCGCTGAGGAACAGATAGTGCAATATGAACGGACGTTGATGGTTCTTCATGAAGCTATGCTTGTTGAAACTTGTGTTCAAATCAATTTTTGCTTTTGTTGTATATGATTGTAAATATATTAATTTACTTGGTGCTGTGATCATGCATTTGGGGTGGGGGGTTTATAATTAAATGTTCTTCAAAAGTTACAATGCTTTGTAATTATTTATTTTGCTGTTTGTATTTTTCTCTTGATTGGTTTCTGATCAATCGTTGATTGCCTGCCTCTGCAAAGTGGTGCAAAAACCACTTTTTCGATACGTAATGGATGCTCGTGTAAATCACAGCCACCGAGATGAATAAAAATAAAACATAGGGGCAATACCCCTGGCGCTCACCTGGTAGAATAAACAGTATATTATTATTGCACTGACTAATGGTATTTTAAACCAATTTCAATGGTTGCTCAAAGACAGGACAGCATGTAGAATCATACTAACATAATCATAAGACTTTAAAACAAACAAACAAACAAATACCTATTTTGGGGGTAACCCCTCCTCCAACCTCGTATACCTCCTCAGACCCTAATTTTTCTAATGCCTTGAACAAACATTGGTCCATCACGGGTGATGAAGGTTGTGGTCAAGTTTCATTGAAATAGTGTTTAGTTTCAGAGAAGAAAGCAAATACCTAATTTGGGGGCAACCCCCCGTAGACTCCAAAAAGGGGCAGATTTTTTAATGCCATGAACAAACATTGGTACATCATGGGTGATGAAGGTTGTGGTCAAGTTTCATTGAAATTGTGTTTAGTTTCAGAGAAGAAAGCCAATATCTATTTTAGGGGGTCAAACCTGGACCCACTTTGACCCTGGTAAACCCCCTTGGACCCCGATATCTTGAATGCCGTGAAGAAACCTTAGTCACAACACAACTATTATAATTTGTGCCAAGTTTGGTCACAATCCCTTCAGCGGTTTCGGAGAATAAGTTGCAAGTGTTTACGGACGGATGATGACGCGTTATCACATAAGCTCCCCTGAACTTCGTTCCAGGTGAGCTAACAAGGAGCTGATACTCCAGGCTCCTGCCTTTTGGGTGGCATAAGGAATACATCTATCAGCCATGATCCTGTGTCTGAATGTCAGCCATGATCTTTCTTGGGCAAACCACATTTCAAAGTTGGTTTACAAAGCCAGCAACCGACTGGTCATCCCCTGTCATTCAAAGTCATTCCTTGGCACACCTGAACTCCTATCCACCTACAAGACCTGCTTCCTCAGCTTCATTGAGTACTGCTCTTCCCTCTGGGTTGGCTACCCTGCCTCACACCTTGCTCAGGTTGACACCATGGAAACCAAGAACTTTAAGATTATGGGCATATCACGACACTATCATGGACAGATCTGCTGTGTCGGTCTTCCACCACCTTCTTTTTGGTCTTGCACCCTCTGCTCTTTCCGTGCTTTGTCCCCACCACCCAGGCTTCTGCAGGGATCACAGGGTCCACCACCAACCCCCTTCTGGTGAAATTTCATAAATCCAGCATCACTGCTCACCTCCACTCATTTATTCCTCTTTTTTTCCCCTGCCTGTGGAACAAACTTCCACATGCTCTTCAATCTCATTCTACCCTCCAGGTCTTCAAGACAGGTGTTCCCCACTCCCTTGTTTGTCGAAGTCCTCCTCTATCTTGGCCTTGTTAGTGTTTCCCCCTCTCTCTCTGCTGCATATGCGTCTCCTCTGTTCCTTTTGCATCCTGTTTTTGTCTCAAGTTCTGATTGATCCGTTTAGTGTGTTCGCTCTTCCATGAGCCTCGACTGTGCATACAAATATATATATATATATACGTCGGTGTATGTAATATGAAAGCTAAATGTTGAACGGTTTTTGAAATACCATGTACACTAACTAAAAAGGACGTGGACGGATGATCGGTCAGTCGGAGCTCATTTTAATATCGATCTGCTGCTCGTCGGCTGATTGTCTACGTCTCTTACAGGGAGGGAGACCAAAGACCCTTTCTTTACCACCGTCCGAACTCCTTTACTACTGGACTGATCGCTTGGCCGAGCTGCCATTGTCAATTCTCCACTTATTTTGCCCCAACCCTTCGTTTTAATTATCTTCATTGTCTCTACCTGATCCTCTCGCCATTCTCTGCTTTCTCATGTAAAACGTGCTGTCTTTTTCGGCCGCTCATACTTTAGTCGAGCTAGGCCCGGGATCAGTCTAGTAGGCCTATATCTAACTTACCTACAAACTTTGTGTCATCTGCAAATTTGGAGTCTTCCAGCTTCGCCAAAAATAATTTAACGTCTCAATGTCATGTTGTTTGTGAGTTTGTTTGACGTTTACAAGTAATTATTACCGGTACATGAACGTTTCATTTCGCGTTTTGGTTTTTCCTTCTATAAAAGGTAGAAAGTTCTGACTCCTTAGGATTCGGTGTGTAAAGTTATTCATCCTTTCTGTGCTGTCTGTGGTGTATTTTGTAGTATATCTGCATTCATGTTTTCCAACCCTGGTTTCAATTGTAATCAATTGTTACCATTACAGTATTTAGCTGAACTGAGCTTTATACTAACTTCGTGTTTTATTTTACAAATCACTCGATGACTTTCAAAGAAATCAATAACTTTCATTTATATGATCATCTGAAATATGAAATCGATCAATTCGATCTCAAGCAATAAAATAGTCAATGTGCTATTCATCGAGTGTATAATTTCGGACCATCGACCGTAAACCACGTGGTGTCCGTGCGGTCCTATCATTGGTTAAAACCGATCGGCCATGATAACGATTGCATCAGCCGGACACGTGGCGTGCCCTAAGCCCCGCCCCACACATGCTGCGCTCTGTCGGCTCGGTTTGCGCCAAGATCCCAAGCGTCTTCGTTCCGGTTTTCTTCCCTCCATTGGCTCACTCCACCGGGAAGCTACTTCGGTGGTGTTCGCTGACCCGTCCGCTGAGCGGATCCATTTCGCGGCTCCACGCGGTGCGAGGCAAGCTCGAAGCAGCGGTCATGGATGTGGAGGAGAGTCTGGCGCCGCTACGCCTCGCCGTGCGGGAGCAGGTGCTGTTCGGGTTTGGCTGCAGTTGCGTCGGGAATTGTAGTCGTGAAATGACGGCTGTCAAAAATGTATAAAACTATGAACAAATAGAGATACAGTGTCTAATACTGTACCAACATGTCATTGTACAGTATGGCGAGGTACAGAATAATAGCCGGCGAAGCCGGTGTTGTGAATGCACGCGTACGTATTATGTTGAAAAGCCAGATTATGCTGGATCCCTTGGCTTGAGAATTTCGAAGCTTTGACGCACCAAATCGCTCAATGGAGGCCGCCATCTTGCGGATGCGGAAGTATGCATAACAAAATTGCGAAAAAGTTCAATAGGAGTTTGTTTCACCCGTCTTTGTTTGATTCACCATCTGATGCACCTCTAATTTGTAATTAAAATACTTTAAGACCAAACTCGTTATCTTCAACGAAAATCGTCACCAAACACCAGAACCAATGATATTCGAGCATTTGAAAAAATACTTCAAAAAAGCTTATTATGCGTTTCGTAGGCTGAAAACGGCGTCAAATGTTCTAAAATTGACGAAGAATTATTTTTTAGAAATCTCGCGGCCGTCGGGGATAGTTTTTCACGGCCAGAAATATCCGAAGTTGAGACGGAATTCACCGAATTAATCAAGAAGTAAATTTTATCAATTTTAATCTCATCCAGAATGCAAATGGTGTCATTTTAGGTCTGAATTTGCGAAATTTTGTGAGCTGACCAATCAGCGATCAGCTTAGGTCAGCCAATCAGCGCCATCGACACGGTTTGATTAACGACAGTCTCACATTGCCGTTGAAACGGCGCTATCGTCTGATCTGTCGGCACTGATCTTACTGCAAGCTAACTTCTGGTGGAGGAAGCCGCAGTGCTCGGAGAGAACCAGTCCTGACAGCGACTAAAGTTAGAAGACTACACACATACTGTGAAAACGTATATTAAGCCCAGTTAAAATTTCTTAAAATAGGCTTTAAGCTAGCACATCGTATAGTTACTTCCTTAAGCTTCTTGTGACATTTATTGTATGTAGGTATTGGGGAGGACTGTCTGCTCTTCTCTTTTACCAAGTCTTACCAGGTACGGTACCTACTACACCTACCTACTACCAACTATCTAACCCACCGATGCCATCGTGATGGGTAAAATAGTGGCAAGAGGCTTTGGCTTCGCCGGCTCATTGCGGCTTTGCAGTCGGCTACTAGTAGCCGGCGAAGCCGGTGTTGTGAATAAACGCGTGCGTATTGTGTTGAAAAGCCAGATTTTGCTGGATCCCTTGAGAATTTCGAAGCTTTGACGCACCGAATCGCTCAATGGAGGCCGCCATCTTGCGGATGCGGAAGTATGCATAACAAATTGAAAAAAGTTCAATAGGAGTTTGTTTCACCTGTCTTTTTTTGATTCACAATCGTATGCACCTCTAATTTGTAATTAAAATACTTTAAGACCAACCTCGGCCCGCACGGGCCTGGTTATCTTCAACGAAAATCATCACCAAACACCGGAACCAATGAGATTCGAGCATTTGAAAAAATATTTCAAAAACCAAATCACTCAATGGAGGCCGCCATCTTCCGGATGCGGAAGTATGCATAACAAATTGAAAAAAGTTCAATAGGAGTTTGTTTCACCCGTCTTTGTTTGATTCACAATCTTATGCACCTCTAATTTGTAATTAAAATACTTTAAGACCAACCTCGTTCCCCGGGCCCACACGGGCCCTGGTTATTTTCAACGAAAATCATCACCAATTACCGGAACCAATGAGATTCGAGCATTTGAAAAAATATTTCAAAAAAGCTTTTTACCACATTTCGGACGCTGAAAACGAAGTCAAATATTCTAAAATTGACGAAGAATTATTTTTTAGAAATCTCGCGGCCGTAGGGGATAGTTTTTCACGGCCGGAAATATCCCGAAGTTGAGACGGAATTCACCGAATTAATCAAGAAGGAAATTTTATAAATTTTAATCTCATCCAGAATGCAAATGGTGTCATTTTGAACTCGGTACGGTACCTACTACACCTACCAACTACCTACCTACTACCAACTACCTACCTACCTACTACCAACTCCCTACCTACCTACTACCAACTACCTAACCTACTGATGCCATAGTGATGGGTAAAATAGTGGCAAGAGGCTTTGGCTTCGCCGGCTCATTGCGGCTTTGCAGTCGGGTACTAGTACAGTTTTAGCAGAATCCTCTTGTCTTTGTTTGTGACTGTACAGTGTATGTGTACAGTATAGTGAGGTACAGTTTTAGCAGAATCCTCTTCTCTTTGTGACTGTACCTGTACAGTTTTAACAGAATCCTCTTCTCTTTGTGACTGTGCGTGTACAGTTTTAGCGGAATCCTCTGGCTCTTCTCTTTGCCACTGTACGTGTACAGTATAGTGAGGTACAGTTTTATCAGAATCCTCTTCGCTTTGTGACTACCTGTACAGTTTTAGCGGAATCTTCTTCTCTTTGTGACTGTACGTGCACAGTATAATGAGGTACAGTTTTAGCGGAATCATCTTCTCTTTGTGACTGTACATGTACAGTTTTAGCGGAATCCTCTTCTCTTTGTGACTGTACATGTGCAGTTTTAGCGGAATCCTCTTCTCTTTGTGACTGTACGTATATAGTTTTAGTGGAATCATGTTCTCTTTCTTACTGTACATGTACAGCTTTAGCGGAATCCTCTGCTCTTTGTGACTGTATGTGTTGACCTAATTATACAGTAGTGCTATTATGTATATTGCACCTGACTGCTGCTTTTGTATACCTGAGGTTCAGTTTTAATATACCACCACCCACCTGTCCTGCCAGGGAGAACTGGTGAAGAAGCTCAAAGCAGACGATGCACCGAAAATGGACGTGGACAAGGCGGTGGCAGAGCTGAAAGCACGCAAAAAGACGCTCGAGGCTAAGGTGGTTGGGCACCTGAGATTCGACACCCACGTGTGCATGCATGCTCCGGAGTTGGTGTGGCTCTCTTTTGACATCCCGATGTCCCGCAGGAACTGGCATTACAGCCCCAGGATGATGCTATCGACAGAAACAAGATGGAAGATGCGTTGAAGAGGCGATTCTTTTATGATCAGGCCTTTGCAATCTACGGGGGTGAGTGGTTGCAAAAGGAACCGGCCACGTCCATGCGTCGCCATATGTCACGGTGCACGACATAACGCAAATGACCTCTATCTCTTCTTGTATTCATATTGTGTATATTCTTGGAATCATGAATATGTAATGCATAGGTTGCATTCCGTTATATAGCATAACATAATTCGTAGGGATAACATCATATATATTCAGCATGGTGGGAGGGTTGGTGTCAACAACTCAGACGACCAGATGACTTAACCTCTCCACTACCAAAACCACCCTTTCCCCTCGTGTGCAGGTGTAAGTGGTCTTTATGATTTTGGGCCAATGGGCTGTGCCTTGAAGACAAACATGCTGCAGATTTGGAGGCAGCATTTCATCCACGAAGAACAGTTTCTTGAAGTTGACTGTACCATGCTCACGCCGGAACCAGTTCTCAAGTAAATTGTTGCGCAGCAACATTTCATTTGTTTCCCCTTCATGTGTCCACTGTTGGTTAAGGATTCCATCCTGGAAATTTGTCATCGGGTGCTCCTTCGCCCCCTCCCACATTCTCCAATATCCCCATGGTGCTGACAGTGAATTGTTCAGCAAAAATTCCATCGTTTGTTCACATCTAACGCTGAACTTTCATTTTTCTTATCAATAACGATGAACACGTATATTGGGTACGACAATCTTCCGCCGAAAGTGAATTGCAGTATTTTCTGAATATCGGAGTGATTTCTGAAATTCATCAAATGACTGGTAATACGATATGAATATGAGATTCCTAAAATTCATTGTCTTTTAAACAAAATGTGGATATCAAGTTGCTGTTATTGATGTTCACACCTCCTAAAGCATATATTGTGCTAATAAATAGTAATAATGGCAAAAATGACATTTGCTTTTTTAAATACGATCATAAATCTAAATTTTGTTTGCAAATGGAAAGATATTCACCCCTCACACGTGAACTGAAAAGCAGTGTTAAGCAGTTGGTTCATGTCCGTCTGTTTACAACCGTCAGTTTATGATCGAGGAGCAACGTATTTGAATCCAATGTTATATTTTGAACATGAATTGGAAAGCGTACCTGAAGTTTAGCAGTACTTTGGCTCTGAATTCGTCCCAATCGCGCATGCGCAGAGCAGCATGAGATTGTATTTTTACTCTGTCTACCTGGCAGTCAAACAAAATTGAAAATCATTCCAAACAGGAAACTTACTGATTTATTTTAAGGACTGCATAAAGGACACAAACAGCAGGCACAAATAACTAACGTAACCTGTTAGATAGGGTGGTGTAATAGACATTGCGTCAATGGTGGTAAATTCCGGAATTTATTTATACGATCGTTACAATCTTTATCTTGTTTAGATGGAATTATATACTGTACCTGAACACTGTAGATGACAAATCACCTTCTTTACACTTTAAAAACCCTTCTGTTTAGCAGTACTTGGACATGTTAAATAAGGTTGTGTATAGGACTGCTTTGCTAGCGCCAAACTTCTGGATTTTTTTTGTTAATCTTTAAAATCATAATTGTATTTAAATTGAAGTATATACTTGAAAGTTTCCTGGGGTAACGTGTTCTTTGAATTCTCCAGTATAACATGGTATCATATCAGCGTTAAGAAACAAACAAACATGTTATTGTCATGGTGGTTATATACCATCCGATATTTGTATATCGTGTCCTAATTTCATTTAGCATCCGAAACTCTGCATTCGGTTGTGTTCATTGCTGTGTGAAGGTAACATTAATTACCTCCGCCATCAAAGGTGGATGGAGGTTATGTTTTCACCCGGTTGTTTGTTTGTTTGTGAGCAGGATATCTCAAGTTATGGGCGGATTCACATAAAACGTGTGCGTGTGTGTGTGTGTGTGTGTGTGTGTGTGTGTGTGTGTGTGTGTGTGTGTGTGTGTGTGTGTATGTGTGTGTGTGTGTGTGTGTGTGTGTGTGTGTGTGTGTGTGTGTGTGTGTGTGTGTGTGTGTGTGTGTGTGTGTGTGTGTGTGTGTGTGTGTGTGTGTGTGACGCGCGCGCACACACCAGGACGAATCGATTAGACTTTGGGTGGTGAAGATCCGAATATGGATCTATGCATATGGATATGTATATATGGATATGTTGGAGGCAGCAGGAAGTTGGGGTGTGAAGAGAATGACAGAGATCTGTAATCTGGTGTTTAAAGAATGCCGCATTCCAGTGGATTGGGAACTGAGTACCCTCGTCCCTCTATACAAGGGGAAAGGTGACCCTCTGGAGTGTGGCTCGTACCGAGCGATAAAGTTATTGGAGCATGGAATGAAGGTATTGGAAAGGGTGTTGGAGAGGAGGATAAGGAAGAAGGTGAAAATCGACGAAATGCAGTTTGGATTTATGCCAGGAAGAGGAACGACAGACGCGCTCTTTATTGTGAGGCAGTTGCAGGAGAAGTACATGGAGAAGAGGAAGAAGTTGTTTCTTGGGTTTGTTGATCTGGAGAAAGCATTCGATAGGGTTCCACGCGAAGTATTGACATGGGCATTGAGGAAGTTAGGAGTGGAGGAATGGTTGATCAGAGTAGTGATGGCAATGTACAAAAGAGCGCGCACAGCTGTAAGGACGTAGGACGGGAACAGTGGTGAGTTTGACGTGAAGGTGGGAGTGCATCAGGGATCGGTACCAAGTCCACTACTATTTGTAGCTGTGATGGAGGTGCTGGCTCAGAACGTAAAGGAGGGTTTACTGTGGGAGTTGTTGTATGCAGATGATCTGGTGTTGATTGCGGAAAGTATGGATGGACTGAAGGAGAAGGTGAACAAGTGGAAGGAATGTATGGAGACAAAAGGTCTGAAGGTGAATATCGGAAAGACGAAGGTGATGGCAAGTGGTAAAGCATGTGGTGAGGTGGAAAGAACTGGGAAGTGGCCATGTGCTGTGTGCAGGAAGGGTGTCGGAGTGAACTCCATTCAATGTACAATGTGCGCTGAGTGGGTTCATCAAAAATGTAGTGGTCTGAGAGGGTCATTAACCAGTGTGGCAGCTACATTCAAATGTCAGGTGTGCACAGAGGGAGCTGCGGATGGAGAAAATGTTGAGTTGGATCTTGGAGACGGCGTGAAGCTGGAAGGTGTGAAAACCTTTTGCTACCTCGGAGACATGCTGAATGGAGAAGGTGGATCAGACTCGGCAACGGTTGCTGGAGTGAGATGTGCATGGAAGAAGTTTTGGGAACTCAGTGGCGTGCTGACGAGGAGGGGAGTGTCGTTGAAGCTGAAGGGAAAGGTGTATGCTGCATGTGTGAGAAGTGTTATGATTTATGGGAGCGAGACATGGGTAATGAACGTAGAGCAGCAACAAAGGGTGGAAATGCGAATGGCTCGGTGTATGTGCTGAGTATCGTTGAGAGAGAGGACGACAAATGATGAATTGCGAAAGATGATGGGAATAGAGCCTGTGATTGATGCTGTGAAGAGGAACAGGTTGAGATGGTTTGGTCATGTGTTGAGGAAGGATAAAAGTGACTGGTTGAGAAGAGTGATGGAAATGAATGTAGAAGGAAGTAGAGGACGGGGAAGACCGAGAAAGACTTGGCTAAAGATGGTGGAAGAAGAAATGCGGGCAAGGGGGTTAACAAGGAGAGATGCAGAAAATAGGGCAAAATGGAGAAGATTGTTATGGGGACCGCAAGGCTAACCCCCGCTCTAGCAGGGAAAATGGCCTTAAAATGCATGTTGTTGTTGTATACTAATTATTTTTTTAAATTCCCTGATTCTTCACCATTGAGTGATATAGGGCCAAAACCGATATATAACACGAATTTTTGAAAGGTGTGGAGGAGTTGTGTCAAAACTAGATGGAGAAGTTGGTTAGGTGACAAGAACAAGCCGATTTGATTTTGGTTCAGGTCCGAATCCAGATATCCAGGACCGCCCTACCAGTGTATTGCAAAACTTAAACTGTCAGAGGTATATATGCACTCTAGAGTGTCATGCTCATTTGGTCTGTCTTGCAAATATTCGAAGGAAAAGAGTGTTTAAACAGTTTTTTAAATTGTTTTTTTCTGATTTGTTAAGCCTCATCTCTTCCTTCCCTCACAAATAAAATCTCTTGCTTCAAATTAATTAATAAGTGTACATGATATTTTTGAGCTCCTCGTGAAGCTGCTTAATAATGATCAGGCTTGTGAGCTTGCAGGGATTGAGCAGAGTTTGTTACTTTCAGGGCGTCAGGACATGTAGACAAGTTCTCAGACTTCATGGTGAAGGATGTGAAGAATGGGGAATGCTTTCGTGCTGACCATCTGCTTAAAGGTGCTTGTCGTATCCCAAAGGGATTTCTGTTGTGTTTTGACATTGAACGGGCATTGAAACTCTCTGCATTCTAACAGCCCATCTACAGAAACTCATGGCTGATAAGAAATGCTCACAGGAAAAGAAATCTACAATGCAGAATGTCATTACACAGGTGGGAGCACGCACTTACTTCCTTAGTACGTTGACATCTTCCAAGTTACTCAATTGCATGTGGCTGCTTAACACCCCAAGTCAAATTCCCTTTAATATGTATGAGTGAGGGTTATGTTTGTCTGCATAGAACACAAGTTTTTTTTGAGATGGCCATGGAAGTTGCTAGTTTGTCCTGAAGATGCATTTGCATCGTGTTTATTCAAATGAAACTACCTCCTCACAAAGATGATTCCCGTGTTGGCAGCTGGACAATTGTGGGCAACAGGAGCTGGCGGACCTATTCATCGAGTATAATGTCAAGTCTCCAAGCACGGGCAATGATCTCACTCCACCAATGACTTTCAACCTCATGTTCCAGACTAGTATTGGACCCAGTGGCAATATTCCTGGGTACGACTGTGGCCTTTCTTGATATTGTTGTTTAAATCTTGATAAGGTCATAAAGAAATGCTCACCCTCGGCCTTTTATTGTCTAGCTATCTACGCCCGGAAACAGCACAAGGAATCTTCCTGAATTTTAAACGGTTGCTCGAGTTCAATCAGGACAAGCTGCCTTTTGCCGGAGCGCAAATCGGAAACTCTTTCCGTAATGAGATCTCCCCGCGCTCTGGCCTAATACGGGTCAGGTAACTCGAATTTTGCACTTTCCAAATGGAATTTTATCAATTCGACATTTGTCCCATGAGTGAATTCAACTTTACTTGGCTGGCCCGAGCCAATACGGTCCCACTCCAGGTGATTTCTGCTTCCTGTTTGGGGCACGTGCAGGGAATTCACCATGGCCGAAATTGAATATTTTGTTGATCCTGCAGAGAAGACCCACCCCAAGTTTGAGAATGTGGCTGACCTGGAAATATGCCTTTATTCTTCTGTGGCACAGACCACTGGGCAGCCGGCCCAGATTATGCGACTTGGAGATGCTGTTGCCCAGGTATCTCTGATGTTATTTTCTCCCATCATTTGCGGTTGTTCACTAGAGTGATAAATCCACTCTCTGCCTCACATAGAAGATGGTTCCATAGTCTATTTTTCCATTTCAAGGAATACCTAGTTTTTATAACATTGCATGGTGTAAGGCCTTTGTTTCTTATTTTTGGCATGTGTAGGGAATCGTGGACAACTCTGTTCTTGGTTACTTTATTGGTCGCATCTTCCTGTTCCTGGTGAAAGTCGGAGTGAACAAGGAAAAGTTGCGGTTTCGGCAGCACATGGATAACGAAATGGCCCATTATGCCTGTGACTGTTGGGATGCAGAGACCAAGACGTCCTACGTGAGTCCAAATTATTTTCTCGACATTTAAAAAAGCTTTCGCTGGGGTTTCACATGGTTAACATCGTTTGGATTGTCATGTGTCTTGCACCTGATTGTCATGTGTCATTTGTTCATGTCCTGATTATGTTTTCATGGCACTCGGCACAAAAGTTAAATCACACAAAAATTTCCACTTCTACAATTTTCATACAATAGATGTCATGTTGGAATGCATGGAAAAAAAAAAATGGAACTTTTATTCACAAGCTGCAACAATATTGGAACGTGGATGGGAAGGAGTGCTTACTTACCTCCTCTCCCTCCACCTTGTGTATGTGTGTTGATGTTAATATTACCACATCTGCGTATGTACTTTGTGAGTTTCATATGGTAACGGAAATAGATTAAGATGCCACATGTCCCACGGATTGGATTTCCCCTTCCTGTTTATTCTCATTTGATTCTTCACTGAAACTTCTATACCGCATTTCGTTACCCTCAAAAATATGGTCATTGCCCTTAGAGTAACAACCCCACCCCACCCTCTTCCGCCCTTTATTTTACTGCTATCCTTGCTCTCTGTTAAAGCTTCCCCAAATATTTCCCTAATTAAAAAGCTATTTAAACTGTTTACACGTATCGCTCTTGCGGCCACACACAATCTACTGCACCACGTGTTTCACCATCATGTTACTGTTACTTTATGACGTCATTATCTTGTGGATGATAGTTGTGACGTTACCCTGGACCGTTGTCTGAAGCATTGCACTGATGAGATGCTCGGGGTGACATAGGCCACCTGCATATTGTAAACGCCAGTGGTGAAGTGGTTAAAGGGCAATATTAAAGTGGTGTTTAAACATACCCTGGTGTTGGGCTAGCGGCTAGGGTGCCGGCTTAGGATCCTAGCATCCTGGGTTCGAATCCCAGTCGATCGCTGAATTAACGCCAGGGGGGTTGACTCAGCCTGTCATCCTTCCGAGGTCGGCTAATTGAGTACCAGTTCACTGGTAATTCCCTGGTTGTCGTTAAAGGCGGCAAAAAGGGTTGGCATCAGGAAGGGCATCCGGCCGTAAAACATTGCTTCAAAAAGGGGACCAAAAAAACAACAACAACAACCACGGTTCCCGAAAAAGGCCAACCCCCGCTTTGCAGGGAAAAATGGCCTCTAAAGGTGGTTATTTTTTTTATATATTAAAGTGGGAAGGTCAGGTCAGGGGAGGAAGAAAGATTAGCTTGGAAGATAAATAAGCTTGCATTGATTCAGAGGAGACGGGAGGATATTTGCATTTGTATCATGTCTATGCCCCCTTAACCCCTTGACCTTTGGTCTATCTTCCTTACCCTCCCCTGACCTGTGATGTTTTTTTTCTGCTTCCTAGGGCTGGATTGAAGTTGTGGGCTGTGCCGACCGCTCTTGCTACGACTTGCAGTGCCACACCCGTGCCACCAAAGTGCCGCTTGTGGCTGAGAAACTACTAAAAGAGCCAATATCCTTTCCTGCCCACTCGGTGAAGCCGAGTCACCATTAAACTGCCACAGACTGACCTTTCCTGCAACATATGAGGTTATCCATTATAAAGTGTTATCTGTTTCCAAAACAAGGTCTCATATATGGAACTCACTCCCCATGCCTGGTGTATTGGCCTATCCCTCCATTCTTTCAATTGTTCTTGCCATCATCACCTCTTGCTCTCTCTCCCATACTAACCCATGCTCCCTTCTCGTCTCGCTGACTCCCTCTCTCAACCTTTTCTTTTTGCCACTCATCCACTCGTGTTGAAATGCTTGGCGAACTCATTTTGTACACTGCACATGATTGTTTAGACCATTGCCGCCCTTGACAGCCTTGCACAAAACTATCGATGTAGTGCAGTTTATACCAAACAAAAGCCTAGTCGGCAAGGCCTTCAAAAAGGATGCTCGTCTAGTAACGGACTTCCTGGATGCTTGTGATCCATGCTTTATCGAGTCATCTGAGAAGGAAATGCACGACAAAGGGTAAGGTGTGCAAAGCCAAAGTGGAATAAGAGTATTGTTTGAGATGGTTCTTGTGAGTGTGCTTTTGTTTTGGAATAATAAGAAATTGGGGAAAGAAGTGGGGGTGTTTGGACAGTTTGAGGTATAGAACCAAATATAGAGATAAAATCAACATAGCTTTGTTTTTATCCTCTTCCCACCTGTGGCTTTGTGGACCAGGAATACAATCCACGTGCCTCCAAAGTTGATTCACCATAATATATATTGGGAAGTTTTGCTGTTCTTCTTTCGTATGCAGCACAAGGCTGCAGGGTACTATCATTGGCTGAAGGTGCAGCTATGCTGCTGATGCAATGCCCCTCTGTAGGTTCGAGCAGAATTTGGAATTTGCCATTTGGGGGAACACAAAGCGCAACATGTTTGCATTGCCCGAGCCTTTTAGAAGCCAGGCGCAAGGAGAGCGTCTCTCATTTGGAGTTGGGGGAGGGTGGGTCATCTCGACCAATCAAATGTGTCTGTAGCGTTCTCAACGTTGGGGAATATTGAGTTTCAAACAAAATGGCGGCTTGAAGGAAATATAGGTTGTGCTCAGAACAACCTTTCCCGGTGTGTACCCCGGTTTAGAATAGGTACACTGTATCCCTGCGCATCGTAAGAGGCGACTAAGGGTTGGCGTCAGGAAGGGCATCCGGCCATAAAAACATTGCCTCAAAAAGGGAACCATGATTGTCATGGGGCCCGCAAGGCTAACCCCCACTCTAGTGGGGAAAATGGCCTTAAAACGATCATTCATATATAATATTCAGAAATGCAAAGCTAGAGTTTAAAAGGCCTTTTTTTATTAAGACTGCATGGGGTAATGTGTTCTTAAAACCTTCTAGTTACCTCGCGAAGTGAAAAGTGTGGTTAAGCAATTGGTTATATCACTCTGTCTGTCTTGTTAGTTTATGATTGAAGAACAACTTGTTTTAATTTAATGTTGTATTTTGAACATGAATAAGAAGACAAGTTTGCCATTTTACCATATTTTGGCTCAGAATTCATGCACATGCGCAGGAGGAGTGAGATTATATTTTTACATTGTCTGCCTGCCTGGCAGTCAAACAAAATTGAAAATTATATATTATATATCAAAAATTCGGTATATATCAGGATGCCATGTAAAGGACAATCGTCACAAAGGTTTGAAGAACAAATCAAACATACGGAATCGAGCACGTACCTAGCTGTGCAACCTCGAGTAATCGTCACCTCTCGCCATCTGCTCACGTCAGTCAACAAGGATGTGCTGCGCACCTCACAAATTAGCAAAGTTGTATATGAGTTTAATTGCCGACTTGAAGCTCGGTACGTGGGCCGTACAACCCAAAGGTTAGCTGATCGTATCAAACAGCATGTCCCCCTGGCGATTCAAGGAAATAACTTGGCAGTGAGAAAACAACAGGTGCGAGCATGCAAGAACGTTCAAGGACCGTCGACCATTTCTTGTTCTGCCATTGCACAACACTTGGCTGCCATCCCCGGTTGTGCAGACCAGTACAATTCAGATGTGTTCAAGATGTTGAGCCACGGTCGGATGTCCCAGTTCAGATGTCCCAGACAAGTACGTTACATCTACGTATGTTAGAAGCAACCTTCATCCATTCCACGGACCCTATATTGTTGTCAAAAGGAATGTGTACATTCTCTCATTCTCTTTCAACATGGAAAGATTAAAGGTGTTTCCTCGACCACTGTCAATGGTATGTCTGCAAATGTGGAGTCCCTGGCTTTGGGGGAACCTCATCCCCACTCCCTCCAAGGTATTTATGCTGGTGAGTCATCGCTATCAACTCTGCTCCAGCCAATCAGAATCTGGGATAGTGGTGACTGAGTCAACCAATGGGTGTTCAGAGTACCAATTACGTCATGACTGATGAACTAGTGGGTGTTGCTCTTACATAGACGTGCTTATAAATGCACGAGCTCTCACCTTTTCCGTTCTCTTGCTGTGAATTACCTCAAGGAGTACAGCAAGAAAAGCTTCAGTTATTCTTATTATGTCATGTTTGTTTTCTTGTATTTTAAATTTCTGTACCAAACATCTGTTAAAAATCGAAAATCATTCCAAACAGGACCTTACTGTTTTTATGAATGTCATTAAGGACACATGAATAACTAATGTAATGTGATAGATAGGGTGATGTAATCGACACTGCATAAAATGGTGGTGAAACCCAGAATTAATTTATTTATACACCTTTAAACCTGTATTTAAATTGAATTAGTCGTGGCCAAAAATATTGACACCCTTGCACTTTTTTCAAATAATGTGCCATTTCTTCCAGAAAATTGTTGAAATAAAAAAATATTTTGGTATCCACATATGTATTTCTTTGGTTTGCAGTGGAACAAAACAAAAAAAGCTGAAAACTTTGCTAAATCTTAGCTTATTCCACACAGCCTAAAATTTCCCAGACAATATTATTGGCACCTTTTAGAAGTTGTTAGAAATAATTAGGTTTCAAGCAGGTGATTCTCCTTTACTTTGGAATTGAACTCACCTATGGTGAGTTGCAGGTGCCTGAAATATAAAAATCACTCATTCAGCCAGTTTGAATGGAGAAAAGGAGTCATTCTGCTGTTTTGTGTCGCTGTGTGTACCGCAATGAGCATGGAGAAAAGAAAGAAAACCAGAGAATTCTAAGGAGGTCAGACACAAGATTGTAGCCAAGCATGGACAATCTCAAGGCTACAAGTCCATCTTCAGAGACCTTTATGTTCCTGTGTCCACCATACGCAATATTATCAGGGAGTTTATCACAACTATCACTGTAGCCAACCTCCCTGGACGTGGCTGCAAGAGAAAACTTGATCGAAGATTGCAGCGAAGGATTGTTCAAATGGTGGAGAAAGCACCTCGATCAACTGCCAAACAGATTCAAGCTGACCTTCAGACACAAGGTACGAGAGTTTCAACTCGCACCAGCCGTCGCCAACTCTATGAAAGGGGGTTCTATGGCAGGAGACCCAGGAGGACCCCACTGCTGAGAGAGACATTAGAAAGCCTGACTGGAGTTTTCCAAAACACACCTGAACAAGCCAAAATCCTTCTGGGAGAATGTCATGTGTACATATGAGACCAAATTAGAACTTTTATTAAAGCACATCATCTCTATGTTTACAGAAAACAAAATGAAGCCTTCAAAGAAAAGAACACCTTCGCTACAGTCAAACATGGAGGAGGTTCAATGATGTTTTGGGGTTGCTGTGCTGCCTCTGGCACTGGGTACCTTGAATGTGTGCATGGCATCATGAAATCAGGAGATTACCAAGGTATTTTGGAGTGCAATGTTCAACCGAGTGTCAGAAAGCTTGGTCTCCGTCGAAGGTCATGGATCTTGCAGCAGGACAATGACCCCAAACACACTTCAAAAAGCACCCAGGAATGGTTCAAGACAAAATGCTGGACTGTTCTGAAGTGGCGAGCAATGAGACCAGATCTAAATCCCAATGAACACCTGTGGGGAGATCTGAAAACAGCAGTTGGGAGAAGGCACCCTTCAAATCTGGGAGAACTGGAGCAGTTTGCACAAGAAGAGTGGGACAAACTGCCTGTAGAGAGGTGTAGGAAGCTCATTCATGGCTATTGGAAGTGCTTGACTGCAGTTTTGTCCAAAGGCTGTGGTACCAAATATTAAGTCTATGGTGTCAATAATTTTGTCAATGCCATTTATTTTTATTTTCTGATTTTAAAGGATATATTACGTTCTGAATCAAAAACAAAGGTTCTGTTATATTAACAGTGAAATAAATAATTGTGGAGACCAAATACTTTTGTCAATTTCAACTTATTTATAGAGAAAATTGTGAGTTATTTGAAAAAAGTGCAAGGTTGCCGATATTTTTGGCCACGACCGTATAATAGTTGTCTGGTGGGTAGTGATATGTAGAGCAGATAGAGCTGAGTAGATAACATGCTTCGAGTTGTCGCGGTAAGGAATCTGACCATGTAATAAGTTCTTCATGTGTAGGCGTTTTGTCGGGTAAGGAGTATACTTGTGAATCTATCAGGAGGTTCGTGTGTTAAGTAGAGTTAGGGATTAAAGAGTAGTGCCCCTGTGTCCTCACCTGGTTAGCCAAACCTTTGTCCCTTTTGGCACTGCACACCACATAGACATTCCGACAAGTCCTTAGTGCAACACTAAATAATGCCCTCCCCCTGACATGACTTAGGAGGGAAACCAGGCCAGGACACCGCCGCATGGCCGCCGCCATTTACACCTCCGACAGGCCTATCCACCTTGAGTACCACACGCTATGACCAAGGAACAGAGAACGAGTGTTGGGGTGGCGCGGTAGGAAGGGGCCTGAGCGAACCAACGTGTCGGTGGAGGAGACTGATTGGTTGGCAGCGCGCCAAGGGACGTCACCGCCGCGGAGTGATACGAGGCGCGGCAGGACTTTAGTGGAGTGAGTGACTTGGCGAGCAGTTGGGTTCACACAGGAAAGAGTTGTGCGCGAGTTGGCCAGGAGAGATCAGCGAGTGAGTTGCGCAGCAAGAGTTGGTTCAGAGCAGTTGCTTCTGGCAGTGAGTCTTGAGTTCGCTGGAGTGCACGCAGTTGGTCCAGAGCAGTTGCTTCTGGCAGTGGTTCGAGAGACGCGGAAAAGTGACTCGCTATTGCAGCTCTTCTTCGTCTTGCGCAGCCCGAGTTGAGCTGAGGTGTAGCCCGAGTGGAGTTCGTTTGCTTTTGACCTCGCTTGGAGCTGCTAGCCTGCGTTGGACGCGCGGTGCTTTTCCTGCTTTGGGGCCTCGTGTGCAAACGGAGTGGGCGCTGGCTCGGGCCTTCGCGTTGCTGTGGTGCTTGGAGCGAGGACTGGTGGTGCTCGGAGGCGGTCGGAGAGGGCCGCGTGGGACGCCGAACGGGGCCGTGTTGGACGGCAAACAACGCAAGACAGACAAGATAAGGCCGCATCCGTGATTACATTTCTGTCGTGTCCCTCCGTCTGTCCATCCGTCACGCAAAGAACAGTTTTCCGGACTTTTTTTCTAAACTCTTAATGCTAATCATTTCAAACTTTGTACATGGTTTCCACATGATAAGTTACAGATAAAGTTCGAACTTCACGATGTTTCGATCATTTCTGACAAAGTTATGGCACTTTGAACTTTGGTAATTTCCCCAACAGGTTTCGGGAGGGGACTATAGGTTTGCACGCCGTCCCTCCGTCTGTCAGTCTGTCAGTCCGTCAGTCCGTCAGTCTGTCAGTCCGTCATGCAAAGAACAGTTTTCCGGACTTTTTTTTCTAAACGCTTAATGCTAATGATTTCAAACTCGGCACATGGTTTCCTCATGATAAGTTACAGATCAAGTTCGAACTTCACGACGTTTCGATCATTTTTGACAAAGTTATGGCACTTTGTTAAAGCTTGTTAAAGTGGACATCTCTCTGACCATTCTCAGGGAGCCTCCTCAGCGTCGACGAGTCTGGCATTTCACTCAGGCCAACTGGCACAGTCTTCAAGCAGCAATCAATCATCTGGACTGGTCTCCCATCTCTACCGCCTCTGACATCAACTCATCCTGGGAATTCTTTCAAAGTAAATTGCTCTCTCTCATGCACAGATTTATCCCATCTCGTCTTCAGTTGTCATACCCTTCCACCCGTCCATGGTACACGGAATCTTGTGGTGAGGCTGTTGCCCTGAAACAACTTGCTTTCGTCTCCTGGAAAGCAAATCCAACGGAAGGAAATCTCATTTCCTTTCACAAAGCCCGAAACAAGTGTGTGTCCACCCTCAGGAGAGCCAGGAAACAATAGCTCACCGTTCTCAAGACCGAACTCTCTTATCTGTCTCCCTCTTCCAAATCCTGGTGGCGTCTGGTCAAATCTGTTTCTGGTGTTTGTTCCCCCTCCATCCCCTCCCTCACCTCAAACGGCTTAACGGCTGACTCCGCACGGGAAAAAGCTGAATGCCTCAACTCTGTGTTTGCCTCTAAATCTTGTGTCCCAAACCCATCCCTCTCTGTACCCACCGTACCCACCGTACGCAGTCGTACCCAGCTGCTCCTGGACTCTGTGTCCTTTCCTCCTGACAAGGTGGAAAAGTTTCTGTCAACCCTCGACTCTGATTCTGCAACTGGTCCTGACGGCATCAGCCCACGGGTCCTAAAATCATGTTCTTCCGCTCTTTCACTCCCTCTTTCTGTTCTCTTCACCCTCTCTTTTGCTCAAGGTCATCTGCCATCTGCTTGGAAATCAGCCAACATCACCGCTTTGCACAAAAAAGGTGCAAAAACAGATCCTAGCAACTACAGACCAATCAGCCTTCTCCCAATTATCAGCAAAGTCATGGAATCCATCATTGCTTCAGATATGAAATCTTTCCTCTTCTCCAATGGCTTGATCTCTGATCATCAATTTGGTTTCAGACCTGGTCACTCTACTCTGGACATGCTGCTTCTGCTTTCTCAACAATGGATGGAGGTCCTTAATGCCAAACAGGAAATTAGAGCTGTCTCCCTTGACATTTCACGTGCCTTCGATACGGTCTGGCACCCTGCTCTGCTCACCAAACTCTCCTCCTTTGGTATCCATGGAAATCTCCACGCATGGCTGGCGGACTTCCTCTCTGGTCGTAGTCAACGTGTGGCCCTGAATGGGTTTCTCTCATCTCCACTTCCTGTTCAGGCTGGAGTTCCCCAAGGTAGTGTTCTGGGCCCTGTGCTTTTTCTGGTCTTCATCAATGATCTCTCTGACTCTCTTGAAAATCCTCTCTATCTCTTTGCTGACGACTTTACTCTCTGTCGCTCCATTCCTCATCCCTCAGATCGGCAGTCTGCAGCCTCCTCACTCTCTGCAGACCTGGACAAAATCACAGACTGGGCAAACAAATGGAACATATCTTTCAATCCTGATAAATCTCACACTCTTACGATGTCTCTCCGAAAAGACCGACTGGACAACCCTCCCATCCACTTTCTGAATAATCCTCTCCAAGAAGTTCTGTCACTCAAGCTTTTGGGTCTCACTATTTGTCATGATATTTCCTGGGAAAACCACATTTCAAATCTGGCCTCCAAAGCCAGTCGCTGACTGGGCATCCTCCGTCGTGCGAAGTCCTTCCTTGGCACACCTGAGCTCCTCACCACATACAAGGCTTTCAGCCGCAGCTCTATGGAATACTGCTCTCCCCTCTGGTCTGGTGCTCCTGCCTCACACCTAGCTCGTCTTCACGCTGTTGAAACCAAAGCGTTCAGAATCATTGGAATCTCCCGCGATGAAGCTAACTCCAAGGGCCTTTCACTCACTCACCGCAGGCAGGTTGGTGGTCTTTCCGTCTTCTACCGACTCCTCTCTGGCCTTGCCCCCCCAGCTCTCTCTGGGCTCTGTCCCCCAAATATTCCTACAGGTCGCACAAGATCTGCCTGCAACCCTCTTATGGTTAAACTGCCAAAATCAAGACTTTCTGCTCACCTTCACTCCTTCATTCCTCTTTTCTCCTGCCTCTGGAACAAACTCCCTCACTCTCTTCAATCCCACTCCACCCTCCAGGTCTTTAAAACAGCTGTTCACCACCATCTCTTATCCTCCCCCATCCAAAACCTTGATCTTTTCTATCCCCGCTAATTTCGGTCCCCTTGTGTTTTATACCTCCCCCCCCCCCCCCTTCCCACGCCTCCTCCCCCCAAGCCCTCTCCCTCCCACACTTCTCCCTGCTCTCAAATGTTGTGGTTGTGTGCTTCCCCTTCTCTCCCCATCTTGTCTTCCGCTCCCTCTTTTTGTATATTTTGTTTGTCTGGTTGATTTGTTTGTGAAATAAATGTTCGCTCTTTCACGAGCCTCGATTCAGTATACAAAAAAAAAAAAAAAAAAAACTTTGAACTTTGCGAATTCTGATAATTCTGATGACCCTTAACTCAGTGCCATTTTAAGTTTTAATTTTCTTTAAAAAAGATTTTCTCTGCAATAATAAGACCGATCGAGATCAAATTTTCACCGTAGGGGGGACTCGGTCTGTAGAATATTTTAATGGTAATTATGACGTCACAGGTCACGTGGTTCGGCCGCCATATTGTTTTTCGTGAAAACACGAAAACCCCTTTTTCTCTGCAACGGCTGAACAGATCGAGGCCTAACTTTGCAGGCAAAATCGCCTACCCATGACGAACAAAAAAGTCAGCGAGCATGACGTCATGCGTCACATGGTTTCAGAGTTATGCCGTTTTTAAGCATGAACCTTTAAAACCGGGCTCCTCCCTCATTTTTGATCCAATCGAGGGGAAACTTCACAAATATGTTCAGCACATCAGTCTACTAAAACGTCCTTTTGGAATTTGCAATAGGTCACGTGGTTTGGCAGATATCGTTAATTAAACGAAAATATATATTTTTTTAAATGGATATCTCTTGAATCGCAAGTACCTCAGACCGTGAGTTGGTAATTATATAATTCACACAGTGCAATACGTGCAGGCTGCTCCACGGAGCGACCTTGTGGGCTTATCAACGAGGTGAGGCGTGACATACATGTGTCTCAGCATACCTCAGATCAAGTTTGAAAACCAGCATCAACCGTGTAAAAATTTGCATATTCGATCATTTTTGACAAGGTTATGGCACTTTGAACTTTGGTAGGGGACATGTATTGCAGTGCAATACTCAGAATGCTTGTTTTTTTGTATATATTCCTGAACGCAGTTTTCCGTGTGATTTATTTAATTTGCAGCAGCCTTGGAGACGCCTCGAAAACGGGTACGGCTGCAGGGCTCTCGCCGCTCCCCTCCATCCCGCGTGCTTTGGTGTAGCTTTTTGGTTCTGGAATCCGCCATTGAGTTTTCGCCTCGGGGGCTAAGGCCTTCGCGATCGGCCTCCGTGACCACCTGATATTAATCAAAGGCGGTCTCGCGACAATACTTAAAAACACTGCAGAACACAAATCGCGTTCATAATGCTTCCAAGAACCTACAGGTTTGCAGTACTTTGATATGGTGTATGTAATAGCAGCTGTCAAGCGCAGCCCCTGGGAAGTGAGCATGTCATGCGAGAGGGACAGTATCAGGGTGAAGAAGAGGCCACCAATATGGCTTTGTACGATGCTGATTGACTCTGCATTCTGTGGTGATCAATAAAGCTTCCATCTTCTAAACTGGGTCAACGTAGTCATATTACAGTGTATAAGGGTGTTATATTATTTGCTAAACTTCCAGATTTTTAAAACTATCTTTAAAATGATTATTTTTTTAAAAATGAAGTATAAACTTGAACACAGCATGGGGTATCGTGCTCTATGAACTCTCTAGTTTGTTACGGGATATGTGTTCCATGTGGTCATTTACTGGGTTCTGTCCCAAATCGTGCCTATATACATATAAAAACGAAAAACATGGTCCGTGAAGCTGTGTGACTAGATGTATAATAATTACGTACTGGCTGAACGTCTGTTGCATTTTGACAACACGTATGTTTATTAATTATGTACTATTGGAATGTACATTTCGACCCTTAACACTGCTAAAATCCCTTTGACCATTAAGACACAAAAAAACCATCAAGACCATTTAGACCCCAAGATCATTTCCTCACTTTTGTCACCTTTTGATCCCTTCACCCTTTGGGCCATTGATACCCTTTAAACCCCTATAACACCTTGACCTTTAAACCCCTTAGACCTAAACACCCTTCAGACAGATTGGACCCTTGACCATTTAGTGCTTTAGACCACATGAACCTTTTTACATGCTTGGGAGATTAGACCAGTTAAACCCCTTAGACACTAACTCCTGTTGGAGTGTAATCTTTTGACCTTTAAACCATCTAGATTCCAGAACCTTTTTTAAGTACACACCATGCAAATATCTATAATGTTCTTGTAAAACCCAGACTTTACTTTTTTTCAGCAAGTGATGCACAAACTCGACCCACCCAGGGGGTGGGTACTCCACTAGTCTTGGTATCTATTGATCTATGCCTATGTAACTTTCATTTGCAGTAATAGTTTCCATCATTATTACATTGTTAATTGTGAATGTGGAGCTACCTTCTTGCTCCGTCGTCTTGGTGGGAAAAGAGCTGCTGGCATAGCAAAACAATTTCTTTTGACACGAATCAGGGTCGTGTGATTGTCCTTGTCCCTTGGTTTGAATTTGGCTGAAAGAATCGCTCGTAATCATGGGGCTTAGCCCAACCAGACCGAGGTCCACAAATACATGGGGATTGTCACTACTGACTGAGGCTATAGACAACAAGCAAAGGAAAGAACGAACAGGAATAGAGGAGGCGTGGGCACACAGTAACCTGCATGTAAGAGATTTGGCTTAGATAGGTAGAATAGATCGCAGGGAGGGGTGTGGGGGTGTGCTCACTTGAAGAACTGGAGGGAAGAGTGCGATCGAACAGGCTCATGAAGGCAGTTACACAAACATAAATCTAAATTTGCATCCTCATTTTTTCACGAAGTTTTGAGCATCAAACATGAAGTTTTTTAGCTTTCAAGAAGTTTTGACCCCATTGTGTTCTATTTAGGTCCTTCTCATTTGATGTGCGGGGGAAGACATTCTCACTAACTCAAGACATGGTGGGAGTCAAACGATTTCAGAAAACGCTGTATGGTGAGCTTATTCAAGAATGTAGTTGAAATGCTTCTGTTGGAGTAAAAGTCAAGAACTGCTGTAAATATTGGTGTCTGAAACTGTTTGAGGTCTTTGGTGTAAAAGCCTTTTGTAATGCATAAAGACCTTTGATGGAATTTGATTAGTGACTTATGATTGACTTGTAATTCAGGATGAATTTTAAAAAAAAAATTATACTGTTATTCACTTCATTTTTACTGAATGGCTGCCACCAATACTGTTGTTGTGATACAGTTGAGGAAGTGGTGCCCAACGTAGTGGAACCATCATTTGGTATCGGACGTATCATGTACACAGTCTTTGAGCACAGCTTCAGCATTCGGCCTGGCAGCGAGCAGCGCACGGTACAATACTAATGTCACTGAGGGGACCTCGGTCTTAAAAGCTGATCAACATGATGCTCGTCAATATTGTCATGCATAATCGTGCAACTGTTTCTCAGATTACCTATGTCTTTGTTTTTCTTTTCTATTGACCGTTGCTCGATATGCAAAGTTATTCTCCTTCCCGCCAGTGGTGGCTCCCTATAAATGTTCGGTGCTGCCATTGAGTCAGAACCCTGAGTTCACACCCTTCGTCAAGTCACTCTGTGAGTTTTGAGCATTTCTTGTGGCTGAGGCACGAATTTCATTATATATATTTTTCCCCCTCAAGGGGGGTGTGGGGGAAGGGTGGGGTAGAGGGGTAACGGTTTTGAATCTACAATCCGCAATCTCATCTTTTCCCATTTTGACTTCAGTGTGATGTATCGTACTCGTTTACCTTCCCGCAGCTGAGGCTCTCACGAGGCACTGTGTTTCACACAAAGTAGACGATTCGTCCGGCTCTATTGGCCGGCGTTATGCACGAACCGACGAGATTGGCATTGCCTTTGGCATCACCGTCGACTTTGATTCTGTGAACAAGACCCCTCACACGGCCACACTTCGTGAACGGGACTCCATGAGGCAGATCCGCATGGAGGTCAGTCACATACACCAAAGAAATGCATGAAGTTTGAAGGGTTTTTTTGAAGTGATAAAAGCATTGTGAGGTTTGAATTTTTGAGTATAAGGGAAAACACCGCTCTTCTTTAAATACTATGTTTCATGGGGCCTTTGGCTAACCCCCTCTCCAGCAGGGAAAATGGCCTTAAAATGCCTGTTGTTGTTGTTTCATGGGGCCTTTGTGGAATTATGGCTATATTGTCAAGGTAAAACAAAGGCAAGCGCAAAAAAAACCAAATAACAATCAGAGATTGCAGACCCTCGCCCGGACGTGTTTTTAGTGGTTATTAAGGCTTTTGTGTTAAAACAAATATGGCATCCGAACCACGTGACTGATGACTTCATCAGTTTTTTTCTCCGCCAATTTTTCCATCGATGACGCTTAATAAATTTCATCTTGATCGGTTTCATCTTGCTCATCATTAACATATGTTATTCCGCATGCAGCGCTTTCTGATGTATAGAGTTGCAAAGGTTTTTGTTTTTTTCCAAGAGGGTGCCCATACCACGTGACCTATGACGTCATAATTATCATTAAAAAATTATACAGGAGGAGGCACACCACACCTATGGTGAAAATTTCCTGTCGATCGGACCAACGGTTGCAGACAAAATCAGATTTGTTCTGTGCGGACAAACAAACAAACAGACTGAAATGCAATACCCTCTCCTCTGGCGAGGGTAACAAACATGACAATATCTGACCATTACTGAATGTTTTTTCGCTTTTACGTAAACAGAACTGGAACGGCACTTGGTACAGCGCATACCTCCGCTAGGCTGAACAGCTTACGTTTCGTATCCACTCATAGGCCGGCTTTGGATTCGGACCCGAACCAAAATTTAATCGGCTTGTTCTCGTCACCTAAGCTACTCATCCACCAATTTTCGTCCGAATCCGTCCACAACATTTTGTGTTATCCTATTCACAGACAAACGTGCAAAACATAACCTCCGTCCACTTTTGGTGGCAGAGGTAAAATGCACAAAATATCAGCATTTGCAGTTTAGGTGGATTTTCCAATAACTTATACGGAGAAAGCCGTGTCTAGCTTATGAACATTTTGAGCATTCATTATTGGCTGAGAAATGAACACGTGAACTAGTATGTCTTCAAGCTGATTGTAGGCAAGAAATTCATGCGTCGATAGACATTATTGGGAAATTACAATCTGTGAACTTCTCAACCCACACCTCCACTCAAGGTACGCCCCCCTTCCAGAACCTGATGACAACTAACTATTGAGAGCTTTCAACAGAATCCTCTCATCTCTTCTAGTAAATGATGTAGTGCCCAAAGGCAGCATGTTGGGGCCCAGCCCTATTCCTAGTACAGTGTACCTTAATGTCCTCTTTGATGTTCTGGAAAACCATCTTTTTCTTCTTTACAGAGGTCTGCACATTATGCTGTATGATTCCACGTCCCACTGGCAGGCTAGCAGTGGTGGATTCCCTTCCTGCTAACACGGAGAGGATCAGATCGTGGTCTTAACACTTGGAACATGTCTTTCAATCCCGGAAAATCATGCAATCTAACCCTGTCTCTCTGGAAGCATCGTCAAAACAAATCATCGTCTATTTCTACAATCAACCCCTGGAAGACAGTGTCTCTAAAGTCTCAGCACCACAAACGGCTATGACCTTCCTGGACAGACCACCTATCTAAGCTGACCTCCAAAGCCAGCTGCAGATTGCGCCTCCTTCATTATGCCAAGTCATTACTTGATAAATGTGACTTTTTTTCTTTTTTTTTTGGATACAAGATCGAGGCTCGTGTAAGAGCTAACCTAACATTAATGACAAAAACAAAACAAAAAGCAAACGGACACATAAGACGAAATAAAGGGAGCGGGAGACAAGATGGGGAGAGAGGGGGAAGCACACAAGTACAACATTTGAGAGCAGGGACATCGGGAGATCTGTGGGTGGTGGAGGGCTTGGGGGGAGGAGGCGTGGGAGGGGGGGTGGGGAATGGGGAGAGGTAAAAAAAACAAACCACATGGACACTGCTAGGACTTCCAGGAAAGAAGTCGGTATTTCAGAAAAGTGGATCTTGGGTGAATTAACAGGGGTAGAAAAGATCAAGGTTTTGGATGGGGGAAGATAAGAGACGGTGGTGATCAGCTGTTTTAAAGACCTGGAGGGATGAGTGCGATTGAAGAGAGTGAGGGGGGTTGTTCCAGATGTGGGAGAAAAGAGGAATGAAGGAGTGAAGGTGAGCAGAGAGTCTTGATTTTGGCAGTTTCACCAGAAGAGGGTTGCAGACAGATCTTGTGCGATCTGTAGGAGTACTTGGGGGACAGAGCACAGACAGGGCTGGGGGGGGGGGGGGGGGACGCTAGGCCAGAGAGGAGTCGGTAGAAGGCAGAAAGACCACCAACCTGCCTGTGGTGAGTGAGTGAAAGGCCCTCACAATTGGCTTCATCGCGGGAGATTCCAATGATTCTGAAAGCTTTGGTTTCAACAGCGTGAAGCCGAGCGAGGTGTGAGGCAGGAGCACCAGCCCAGAGGGGAGAGCAGTATTCCATTGAGCTGCGGATGACTTGCTGGATGCACCACCTTTTCCCATTGCTCAATGGAGTATTCTCCCATATGAGTTGGGCTTCTGCTTCACACCTGTCAGTTGATCCCGGATGCTGTGGAATCCAGAGCTGTCAGCATCATTTGCATCTACTACAAAGAAGAAGCATGGGGCCTGCTGCTTGATCTCATCACAGACAGATTGGTGGCTCTTCTGTTTTCTCCCATCTCCTCTTAGGTCTTCCTCCTTTTACTCTTCACTGCTCCTCCATCTCTTCAGGTTTCACATTTCTTCCATCAGTGTACCACCAACTTAAGTCATCCTCTGTTCCTAACCGTTAGTTTTTTTTTTTATCCCCATTCATCAATCCCTAACTCCCCCTGCCCCCTCCCCCACCCCCCAACCTACCCACACCCCAATTATCTATTTGCTGTTTCCTTCCCTCTTCTGTCTCCCCTCTTGTCCATTAATATTCTAACCTACCTTTAATTACCTTCTATAACCTACCCTCTGTTACCTTGCTCTTCAATGAGCCTAAGTCTGTAAAAGAAGGAAATCTAAGTTGCCTTTTTTTCTAGTGGGATGTAAAATGAAAATATTTGATGGTGGGATCTAGTAGTTCTGTTTTGGAAATTTCAGTTTGGTTTTATATTAACATAATGATGGTTTGTGGTGTTTATGTAAAGTGCAGATTTGATGCTTGAGCACTTGCTCTATAAACATTGCAGATTTCTGAGTTGCCAGGAGTTGTGAGGGACCTGTCAAATGAGCTGCTGACATGGGCCGAAGTGGAGAAGCGTTACCCAATATTTGTTGGCCAACAAACAGCAAAGAAGGAGCTGGAGGAGTGAACTGAAAATAAACCGACTCCAATTCATCTTATGTTGGGATACGTTTTACGGTTCAGTGTACAAGAATATTTGCAGCAGCGAAATGAAGTGCTGCTACTAAAAAGAAGCACACAAAAGGCTCCATGCTTTACAACGAAGGGGAAGCCATCGTAATGTGAGTTTTCTCTTGGGTCATAAAAGCAGTCGAGGTTTTAAAAGTTGATGCACTTTTTTGGCACCAATTGGAATATTGTTTTGTCTCACTTACCAGGACCAATAAAGATGTAACTCGACAGTGAATGTGTTTATCCACTGCTTCTCTGCTGTGTTTGTGCTTTTGGTTGTTGTGATCGTAACGTTCCCCTGAATTTTTTTGGACGAAAACCCAACTCTGGATGTGTACCAGAATTATACACTGCAGTGCAAATAATTTCCCAATAGGACAGTCTGCCAGCACCGGGCAACAGTTTGTAGATTTAGCACTGTCACATTAGCAAAGCGTTTTCTGGGTGTGTCGTAAAAAGAGCAATGTGTGACGTTTTTTATACCGGATATTTTCCATGTTGTAAGATCGACATGCAGTTTGGATTTATGCCAGGAAGAGGAACGTCAGATGTGCTTTTTATTGTAAGGCAGTTGCAGGAGAAGTACATGGAGAAGAGGAAGAAGAAGAAGTTGTTTCTTGGGTTTGTTGATCTGGAGAAAGCATTCGATAGGGTTCCACGCAAAGTATTGACATGGGCATTGAGGAAGTTAAGAGTGGATGAATGGTTGATCAGAGTAGCGATGGCAATGTATGAGAGAGCGCGCGCAGCTGCAAGGACGAAGGACGGGAACAGTGGTGAGTTTGAGGTGAAGGTGGGAGTGCATCAGGGGTTGGTACTCAGTCCACTACTATTTGTAGCTGTGATGGAGGTGCTGGCTCGGAACGTAAAGGAGGGTTTACCGTGGGAGTTGTTGTATGCCGATGACCTGGTGTTGATTGGGGAGAGTATGGATGGGCTGAAGGAGAAGATGAACAAATGGAAGGAATGTATGGAGACAAAAGGTCTGAAGGTGAATATCGGAAAGACGAAGGTGATGGCAAGTGGTAAAGCATGTGGTGAGGTGGAAACAACTGGGAAGTGACCGTGTGCTGTGTGCAGGAAGGGTGTCGGAGTGAACTCCATTCAATGTACAATGTAATGTGCGCTGAGTGGGTTCATCAAAAATGTAGTGGTCTCATAGGGTCATTAACCAGTGTGGCAGCTACATTCAAGTGTAAGGTGTGCACAGAGGGAGCTGCAGATGGAGGAAATGTTGAGTTGGATCTTGGAGACGGCATGAAGCTGGAAGGTGTGAAAGCTTTTTGGTACCTAGGAGACATGCTGAATGGAGAAGGTGGATCAGACCCGGGCAACGGTTCCAAGAGTGAGATGTGCATGGAAGAAGTTTCGGGAACTGAGTGGCATGCTGATGAGGAGGGGAGTATCATTGAAGCTGAAGGGAGAGGTGTATGCTGCATGTGTGAGAAGTGTTATGATTTATGGGAGCGAGACATGGGTAATGAACGTACAGCAGCAACAAAGGGTGGAAATGCGAAGAGAGAAAGAAAGAGAGGAAGAGGAAGACAAAAGATGAATTGCGAAAGATGAGGGGAATAGAGCCTGTAATGGATGCTGTGAAGAGAAACAGGTTGAGATGGTTTGGTCATGTGTTGAGGAAGGATGAAAGTGACTGGTTGAGAAGAGTGATGGAAATGAATGTAGAAGGAAGTAGAGGACGGGGAAGACCGAGAAAGACTTGGCTAAAGGTGGTGGAAGAAGAAATGCGGGCAAGGGGGCTAACATGGGGAGATGCAGAAAATAGAGCAAAATGGAGAAGATTGTCATGGGGTCCGCAAGGCCAACCCCCGCTCTCGCAGGGAAAATGGCCTTAAAATGCCTGTTGTTGTTGTATATATTTTCCATGTTCTGCCAGAAATAGAACTGATTGTTGTTTATTACTGAAAGGAGAAGCTGTGTGAGCCAATCTGTCAAGCTTTATTCTAAATCATTCCTGTCTTAGAATAATAAAAATGGTACCGTTGGTAAGCTCGTAATCGATTTACTTGGAACAAAAATTTCAAACTTGTAAAATATCGTGCCCGTTTAACAGGACTTGGAACTTAATGTGGTGGTTGCGACCGATGCAACGGTACTATATTTATTCTATTATTTCAAGAACGTTTTGGAGTAATGCATTATGGGCACAGAAGGAGCACACAAAATTATATATAGTAATACTTCCCTATGTTATAGAAATATATATAATGAAACACGGAAGGAACACACAACCACCATGACAGTAGCAACAAGAACGGCACTCAGTAGAGAGTACACCTCTGCCAGGTGAACAGTTTACGTTTTGTATCCCAGAGTGGACCAGAAAATCACAATACAGAATCACATTTTATCAAAATCATCCGTCCACATCTTTTTGAGATATCCTGCTATATATAGTTTTTCCTATCTCCCAATGGTGAAGAATCACTTGAAAAATCACGACTGGCCGGACCCGGATCCAGATCTTCACCAAAATTGAATCCATTCTTTCTTGTCACACACACAACCTGTCCAGCAAGTTTCATCCAAATTCGTCCATAACGTTTTGAGATATATTGCCATATGCTAGTTTTAGCCCCATCACTCAATGGTGAAGAATCACTAATAAAATTAAATAGCCCTCATATCCCAATCCATATTCAGATCTTCACCAAAATCGAATCGATTAGTCCTCGTCACACACCCAACCTGTCCACCAAGTTTCGTCCAAATCCGTTCAGAACTTTTCCAGATATCTTGTTCACAAACACACGAACATACAAACGCGCACACACACACACACACACACACACACACACACACACACACACACACACACACACACACACACACACACACACACGGACGGACACGATCGAATGCATTACCCCCTGGCGGGAGTAAAGATTATTATACTGCTGTGCATCACGATTTGTATTATAAAGCAACACCCATGTTCCCTTGCTTTTCTGCAATGAGAAGAGTAATTACAGGGTAGAGCAGGAGGCAAGTGATAACTCACTTACTCAAGAAAAGAGGGACATTTCAATAAACTCAGAAGTCCATGCGGACTTCTACACAAGTCAGCAAAGCGAGGGAGGGGCCTTACATGCAAGAGAACATGCCAGAGAATATAAAATTTAACATTTACGTTGCAATTTTCACAACACTCTGGCATCCTGCTTTACTCTCAAAACTCTCTGCCTGTGCCATCCAACGGCAACTCCACACATGGCCTACCGACTTCCTCCACTCATTGCCAACAAGACTCTCAACTGGATCCTTTAATCTCCTCTCTCTGTCAAGGCTGGTGTGCCCCAAGGCAGTGTTCTGGGCCCAGTCCTATTCCTGATCTTCATCAATGACCTCTCTGACTCTGTAAAATCCTCTTTATCTGTTTGCTGATGACTCCACCCTCTGCTGCTTCATCCTTCACACAGGCAGGCTGCCACCTCTTCCCCCTCTTTCGATCTTGAAAAATCACAAGTTGGTCAAACACTTGGACTATGTCTTTCAATCCTGGCAACTCTCACTATCTCTCTCCAAAAGGATCGTTTGGAAAATCCTCCTATTTACTTTATTAACAATCCTGTGGAAGTTCAGTCATTCAAACTCCTGAGTTTCTTTCAGCCATGATCTTTACAGGGCAAAACCACATTTAAAGGTTTGCCTCCAAAGCCAGCCCCCGACTGGACATCCTCCGTCGAACAAAGTCCTTCCTTGGCACACATGAACTCCGATCCACCTACAAGGACTTCATCCGCAGCTTGATGGAGTACTGGTCTCCCTCTGGTCTGGCTCCCCTACCTCACATCTTGCTCATATTGATGCTATGGAAACCAAAGCCTTTAAGATGATTGGAATCTCCTGCGATGAAGCTGAGTCTATGGGCCTATCACTTCGCCATCACAGACAGGTTGGTGGTCCCTCTGTTTCTGTTCTTTCACCCACTGTTCTTTCCATGCTTTCCCTTGGGTTTCTGCAGGGCTCACACTGTCCACCATCAACCCCCTCTAGTGAAACTACCTAAATCCAGGATCACTGCTCACCACTGAGTTGTGCCTCTTTTTTTCCTGCTTGTGGAATCAACTTCCACATCTTCTTCAATCTCATTCTTTCCTCCCGGTGTTCAGGACAGCTGTTCACCACCATCTAAGATCGTCCCCAGTCCAAAACGATGATCTTTTCTACCATCCTTAACTCACGCAAACCCTTCCAATTTTCAAGTTTTCCCTCCTTGGACATTCTTTCTGTATCCATCTTGTCCACCTCATAATCCTTTATATCCATCTTGTCCACCCATGCATGCGTGTTTTCCGTCCTGTTTTTGTCTGTTACGTACTGATCCGTTCAGCGTACTGGCTCTTCCATGAGCCGCCCCTCGACAATGTAGAGAAAAAAGTTATGATAGGACTTCACAGTGAAATAAGATATGAGTACCAGGGTACTGGGTCCTCTCTCAAGGAGGTTGGTGGCTGGTTTTGCACTCCAGCCACCGTAAAAACACCTCATTCTGTAGCACACAGTGGTGTGTCGGGATGGTGCTGAGTCGTCCAAGGACACAGCGACATGCTGATTCAACATACGCTCCCATATGTTAAGTACGCGAAGGGATAACTACAGCAAAGTAAATGGCACAACCATCGCAAATCCCCATGCTTCCCACTTAAGGCCAACTTGAAACAGTTCCACCAGGAATGACCCAATGTCAAATTTTGAGTTAAAAAAAAACAAAAACTTCTTTTTTGACCCCTGTGTGATTTTACCTTTTGGCCCCGCCTTGTAATTTTTTTTTTTTTTTTTTTTAATACAAAATCGACGCTCGTGAAAGAGCTAACATTAATCACACAAAGTCAAACCGACACATAAAACACAAAATAAGGGGAGTGGTAGACAAGATGGGGAGAGAGGGGGAAGGACACAAACACAACATTTGAGAGCAGGGACATCGAGAGAAATGTGGGAGGGAGAGGGTATGGGCGGGGGGGGGGGGGGCAGGAGAGGTTGTGATAATGCTCTTGCACCTTCCTGCCATGTGGTGATCACAGACTACCAGGTTTGGTGAATTTCTGCATAACTATTTAGGTTTAGGAGGAGATAGCTTGATAGACTTGTCTTGATAAGACAAGTGATTACAATATCCCTCCAGGTTTTTTTTTTTTTTTTTTGTTAAGCACAGGGATAGAAATTGGGCTGGCAGGATAGCCTAGACCTAGAGGTATGCACACTCGCCACTGAGCTATCTACCCTGCGTTAGAATCTTGACCCAGCTATGAACTACCAGGTTACCTGTGGGCAAGGTGTAGTACCTGTCAGCCCCCCTTACCAGGGTAACGATCTGCAGCCATGCGGTTCAAAATGGCAGATGGCTCTGCACATCTGGTGGATGAGAGTCCAGTCGACTCCAACAGCACGGGCGGAAGAGGGTGAATTCCCCAACGTCCAGCAGAGGGACAGAGAGGAGTGGCGACCCCCAGTCTATACCACACACTTACTCGTGTTTACCAGCCATAGAAAGGTAATATAATGGCAAACACGCCAGAGGAGACTCAACATCATCATCACAAGCCTATTGTTCTTGTAAGGATTATTCTTCTCACACATTTTGTGGAGAGGATTCCGTGAAAACCGTTATAGCTAGCTCTACGAAACCTTAACTCATTATATAGATACCAATGTAACATATGGAGCGTACGCTGAATCAGCACGTCGCTGAGTCCTTGGGCGACTCCTCAGCACCATCCCGACACACACCACTGTGTGTGCTACGGAATGAGGTGTTTTTACGGCAGCCGGAGTGCAAATCCAGCCACCAACCTTGAGGGAGGACCCAGTACCCTGGTGCTCATGTCGCCGACATCGGAAGGATAATGTAACTTAGTGCATCATCAATTTTGTTTTTGCAATTTTGACTTGCATTGGCTGCCATTGCCTGTGACGTCATATACTTTAAACATCTTCTCCAGAACCGCTGAACGTATCAATGCTAATTTTTACAAATATTATCGCCGAGCCATGGGGATAAAAGTTTGCGAAAAAAAACCATCGGTTACGTGGTTAAGGCAGCCATATTGGATTTAAAAATAAAACTTAAAAAACCCACTTCTCCGAAACCGCTTATCCGTTCGAAACAAAACTTGGAACACATGTTTACATTCTGATGGAAAATATTTGCAAACTATGATTTCATCACTTATGTGGTTAGGCCGCCATCTTGAATTTAAGGGGAAATTTTTTTTTCCCAGAATACCTCTTAACGGATCAATGCAAAATGTCATACACATGATCAACTGCTCATGTGGGAAGAAATATTTGTAACCTGACAGTCACATGATATTGTGGCCATCTTGGATTTAAGGAAAACCTTTAAACATCTTTTTCGCCAGAACTACTGAATGGATCAATATGCAATTTCATGTTTGATCAAGTCCCCATGAGGAAAAAAGTATCTGAACTATGACATCAGTCACGTGGTATGGTGGCCATCTTGGATTTAAGCAAAAAGTATTTGAAAATCCATATCTCCAGAACCACTCCAACACTTCATACGTATGAATGGCGACACATGAAGAATATTTTTTTTACAAACTATTACATCATCAGTCACTGGTATGGTACCATCTTGGATTTAAGGCAAAGAAATTTAAAATCCATATCTCCAGAACCGCTTAACCAATCCAAACCAAAATTTACAGATATGATCGACTGTAAATGCAAAGAGTAACCTAACATGCAAATGAGGAAAATTCTAACCCGTTCATTCACCCCAGATCCACTTTTTTGAAATACCGACTTCTTTCCTGGAAGTCCTAGCAGTGTCCATGTGTTTTATATCTCTCCCCCCATTCCCATGCCTCCTCCCCCCCAAGCCCTCTCCCTCCCACAGATCTCCCGTTGTCCCTGTTCTCTACTGTTGTACTTGTGTGCTTTCCTCCCTCCCCCCATTTTGTCTCCCGCTCCCTTTATTATGTTTTATGTGTCCGTTTTTTTTTTTGTGTGTTTGATGTTGGCTCTTACACGAGCCTCGATCTTGTATACAAAAAATAAAAATCAGTCTCGTGGTATGGGTCTGGAAGCCTATCATCACTGCTCGTAGTTCTAGCTTTTTTTAAACCTTTAAATAAGGCCCTCTCTTAACATGTGAATTGTAACATGGCTGAGGTCCCTCCTGGAACATTTGAAATGTAACGAGGCTTATCGCCGCCTTGTAACATGTGAATTGTTTGGAAGGCTTAAGGCACTCTTGTAACATGTGAATTGTAACGAGGCTTTTCTGGTCCCTCTCGTAACATGTGAATTAATGATCCGTTGGTGCTTAAAATCTCTTCCCTCCCCTCCCCCCCAAAAAAAAATTATAGGAAAGTGTTTCTGCCATGATATTCTTGTAAGAGAGTGGTTAAGGGGTGGAAGAAAAGCATAACATCAAGGGAAGAAGTACAAGACAAATGTGTATGCAGAGTGGATTTACGAGCGAGCTGCTTTTTCAAAGATAATTTGGTGTGTTCCACTGGTGACAATATTTATGTCCGGCTTGTATAAATAGGCCATTTTGAAAAGCCATTTTGTGAATTGCCTTAATCTCCAAGCTGCACGTTTTGGCAGCAGTTCGACAGACTGATGTGATGTGGATGTTGCCATTTGAAGGGGATAATAGAAGTTGGCGTAGGGGGGATGTGGAGTGCTAGGATGACTTTTTGTCAGCATTTAAAAGTTTTTAAAAAAGCAACCCGACATGTAGTTTGTGCAGTGTGTCTCACAGAGAATGTGTGGCCTAGCTTCCCTCGAAGCCAGTACTGGTTAAGCTGATGTTTTATTGTGATGATGTACAAATATGTGATGATGTTCAAAAAGTTAATCGGATTGAAACTGATGGCTTTGTAACCTTGACAGAACACAGGTTACGCTTAAAATATTGGGTCATTGACATATTGATATTTTATGCAATCTTGACCTTTGAACTTTTGATCTAAAAAAAACAAAAAACTCTTTTTGAAATAAAAAAACAAAAAACAAAAAATGAACTTTTGATCTAAAAAAAACAAAAAACGAGCAATCTGCTTCTGGCTTTTGATTGGTGAACCCATTCAGTAAGAGTAACCTAACATGCAAATTATTTAAACCAGGTCAATTGGATGAAAATTGATTTTATGCAACCTTGACCTTTGACCTTTTGATCTAAATAAAACAATCGGCTTCTAGCGTTTGCTGAACCAATTCAGTGACACAATATGCAAATTATTTAAATTTCCGGTCAATTGTATGAAAATTGATGATTTTAGGTGATTTTGACCTTTTGACCAAATTGTTAATTTATCTTCTCTATATTATCATAATAAAGCTTTATTGAAAATTTGATGACAAAAGCTCAAATGGTTAAAGTGGACAGACACACAAAGAAGTGATTGCGAAACCCCGTCCACCACGAATATATAATTACATTGATTTTATGCATCTAAGTTTATCAGAAAACATGGACGGGACGGGAAAGCAAAAGCTGTTGGAAAACCAGTTCGGTGCACAGGCCTGAAGAGGCTTCTGAAGCTTCAACTTGAGGTAATCATGGAAACCCAGTTCCAGTTAGGCAGTTGCGCTGAAACAACTTGTCTTTGCCTCTTGGAAGGCTAATCCAACTGAAGGCAATCTCAGTTCCTTCCACCAAGCTCGGAACAAGTGTGTGTCTACCCTCAGGAGTGCCAGGAAGCACTATCTCTCCTCACTCAAGAACGAACTCTCAAGCCTGTCTCCTTCCTCCAAATCCTGGTGGCGTCTGGTCAAATCCGTTTCTGGTGTTTGTTCCCCCTCCATCCCCTCCCTTACCTCAAATGGCCACACAGTTGACATCGCACGTGACAAAGCCGAATGCCTCAACTCTGTGTTTGCCTCAAAATCCTTGGTCCCAAACCCATCTCTCTCTGTTTCCACCTTTCCCAGTCGAACCCAACTGCTCCTGGAATCTGTGTCCTTCTCTACTGACAAGGTGGAGGAGTTTTTGTCAAACCTCGACTCTGATTCTGCAACTGGACCAGACGGCATCAGCCCACGGGTCCTAAAATCCTGCTCTGCCGCTCTATCTCACCCTCTCTGTTCTTTTCACCCTATCTTTTGCTCAAGGTCATCTGCCAGCATCCTGGAAATCAGCAAACATTACCGCTTTACACAAAAAAGGTGCAAAAACAAATCCTTGCAACTACAGACCAATCAGCCTGCTCCCAATTATCAGCAAAGTCATGGAATCCATCATTGCTTTGGATATTAAATCTTTCCTCTTCTCCAATGGCTTGATCTCTGATCATCAATTTGGTTTCAGACCAGGTCACTCTACTCTGGACATGCTGCTTCTGCTGTCTCAACATTGGATGGAGGTCCTCAATGCCAAACAGGAAATCAGAGCTGTCTCCCTTGACATATCACGTGCCTTCGATACGGTCTGGCACCCAGCTCTGCTCACCAAACTCTCCTCCTATGGTATCCATGGAAATCTCCATGCATGGCTTGCGGACTTCCTCTCTGGTCGTAGTCAACGTGTGGCCCTGAATGGATTTCTCTCATCTCCCCTTCCTGTTCAGGCTGGAATTCCCCAAGGCAGTGTGCTGGGCCCTGTGCTTTTTCTGGTCTTTATCAATGATCTCTCCGACTCTCTGGAAAATCCTCTCTATCTCTTTGCTGATGACTCCACTCTCTGCCGCTCCATTCCTCTTCCCTCAGATCGGCAGTCTGCAGCCTCCTCACTCTCTGAAGACCTGGACAAAATCACAGACTGGTCAAACAAGTGGAACATGTCTTTCAATCCTGACAAATCTCACACTCTTACTATGTCTCTCCAAAAAGACCGACTGGAAAACCCTCCCATCTACTTTCTCAACAATCCTCTCCAAGAAGTTCTGTCGCTCAAGCTTTTGGGTCTCACTATCTGCCATGATCTTTCTTGGGAAAACCACATTTCCAAGCTGGCCTCCAAAGCCAGTTGCCGACTGGGCATCCTCCGTCGTGCGAAGTCCTTCCTCGGCACACCTGAGCTCCTCACCACATACAAGGCTTTCATCCGCAGCTCAATGGAATACTGTTCTCCCCTATGGGCTGGTGCTCCTGCCTCACACCTAGCTCGGCTTCACGCTGTTGAATCCAAAGCTTTCAGAATCATTGGAATCTCCCGCAATGAAGCTATCTCTGAGGGCCTTTCACTCACTCACCACAGGCAGGTAGGTGGTCTTTCTGTCTTCTACCGACTCCTCTCTGGCCTTGCTCCCCCAGCTCTCTCTGTGCTCTGTCCCCCAAATATTCCTACAGGTCGCACAAGATCTGCCAGCAACCCTCTGATGGTTAAACTGCCGAAATCTCGGCTCTCTGCTCACCTTCACTCTTTCATTCCTCTTTTCTCTCGCCTCTGGAACAAACTCCCACACTCCCTTCAATCCCACTCCTCCCTCCAGGTCTTTAAAACAGCTGTTCACCACCATCTCTTATCTTCCCCCATCCAAAACCTTGATCTTTTCTACCCCCACTAATTCACCCCAGATCCACCTTGTTTGAAATTCCAACTTCTTTCCTGGAAGTCCTGGCAGTGTCCATATGTTTTATACCTCTCCCACCCCCTCTTCCCATGCCTCCCCCCCCCAAAACCGCTCCCGATGTTATTTGTTTTATGTGTCGGTTTGTCTGTTTGTCTTTCTGTGTGATTAATGTTCGCTCTTTCACGAGCCTCGATCTTGAATACAAAAAAACAAACAAAAAAAAAAACCCCAGTGATGCTCCATGTAGTAATAATATAATGCAAAAATACCAGCGAGAGAAATGACACCGATGTATGGACACCTCGTTTGTGCGCACACATTCGCAGAGGCAACGCTTTTACGTCGACCTCAAATCTCCATTTAAACAAATATGGCAAATGGTCGCAAATCTTGTGTTATGGAGTTCAAGTTGATCAAACTTCGACAAACTTTTGTACCCGAGCTGTGTGCCCATGTTCAAATATCTCTGAGCTGTCCACCCTGGGCATGACTCGCCTCCGACCTGTCTACCCTGGGCATGACTCGTTTCAGAGCTGTCTACCCTGGGCACGACTCGTTTCTGAGCTGTCTACCCTGGGCACGACTCGTTTCTGAGCTGTCTACCCTGGGCACGACTCGTTTCTGAGCTGTCTACCCTGGGCACGACTCGTCTCCGACCTGTCTACCCTGGGCATGACTCGTTTCTGAGTTGTCGACCCTGGGCATGACTCGTTTCTGAGCTGTCGACCCTGGGCATGACTTGTTTCTGAGCTGTCGACCCTGGGCATGACTCGTTTCTGAGCTGTCTACCCTGAGCACGACTCGTTTCTGAGCTGTCTACCTTAGGCATGACTCGTCTCCGACCTGTCTACCCTGGGCATGACTCGTTTCTGAGTTGTCTATCCTGGGCATGACTCGTTTCTGAGCTGTCTATCCTGGGCACGACTCGTTTCTGAGCTGTCTACCCTGGGCACGACTCGTTTCTGAGCTGTCTTCCCTGGGCACGACTCGTCTCCGACCTGTCTACCCTGGGCATGACTCGTTTCTGAGTTGTCGACCCTGGGCATGACTCGTTTCTGAGTTGTCGACCCTGGGCATGACTCGTTTCTGAGCTGTCGACCCTGGGCATGACTCGTTTCTGAGCTGTCGACCCTGGGCATGACTCGTTTCTGAGCTGTCGACCCTGGGCATGACTCGTTTCTGAGCTGTCGACCCTGGGCATGACTCGTTTCTGAGCTGTCGACCCTGGGCATGACTCGTTTCTGAGCTGTCTACCCTGGGCACGACTCGTTTCTGAGCTGTCTACCCTGGGCATGACTCGTTTCTGAGCTGTCTACCCTGGGCATGACTCGTTTCTGAGCTGTTGACCCTGGGCATGACTCGTTTCTGAGCTGTCGACCCTGGGCATGACTCGTTTCTGAGCTGTCTACCCTGGGCACGACTCGTTTCTGAGCTGTCTACCCTGGGCATGACTCGTTTCTGAGCTGTCTAAGCTGTCTACCCTAGGCACGACTCGTTTCTGAGCTGTCTACCCTGGGCATGACTCGTTTCTGAGCTGTCAACCCTGGGCATGACTCGTTTCTGAGCTGTCTACCCTGGGCATGACTCGTTTCTGAGCTGTCGACCCTGGGCATGACTCGTTTCTGAGCTGTCTACCCTGGGCATGACTCGTTTCTGAGCTGTCTACCCTGGGCACGACTCGTTTCTGAGCTGTCTACCCTGGGCATGACTCGTTTCTGAGCTGTCTACCCTGGGCATGACTCGTTTCTGAGCTGTCTAAGCTGTCTACCCTGGGCACGACTCGTTTCTGAGCTGTCTACCCTGGGCATGACTCGTTTGTGAGCTGTCTACCCTGGGCATGACTCGTTTCTGAGCTGTCTACCCTGGGCATGACTCGTTTCTGAGCTGTCTAAGCTGTCTACCCTGGGCACGACTCGTTTCTGAGCTGTCTACCCTGGGCATGACTCGTTTCTGAGTTGTCTACCCTGGGCATGACTCGTTTCTGAGCTGTCTACCCTGGGCATGACTCGTTTCTGAGCTGTCTACCCTGGGCATGACTCGTTTCTGAGCTGTCTACCCTGGGCATGACTCGTTTCTGAGCTGTCTACCCTGGGCATGACTCGTTTCTGAGCTGTCTAAGCTGTCTACCCTGGGCACGACTCGTTTCTGAGCTGTCTACCCTGGGCATGACTCGTTTCTGAGCTGTCTACCCTGGGCATGACTCGTTTCTGAGTTGTCGACCCTGGGCATGACTCGTTTCTGAGCTGTCGACCCTGGGCATGACTCGTTTCTGAGCTGTCGACCCTGGGCATGACTCGTTTCTGAGCTGTCGACCCTGGGCATGACTCGTTTCTGAGCTGTCGACCCTGGGCATGACTCGTTTCTGAGCTGTCTACCCTGGGCACGACTCGTTTCTGAGCTGTCTACCCTGGGCATGACTCGTTTCTGAGCTGTCTACCCTGGGCATGACTCGTTTCTGAGCTGTTGACCCTGGGCATGACTCGTTTCTGAGCTGTCGACCCTGGGCATGACTCGTTTCTGAGCTGTCTACCCTGGGCACGACTCGTTTCTGAGCTGTCTACCCTGGGCATGACTCGTTTCTGAGCTGTCTACCCTGGGCATGACTCGTTTCTGAGCTGTCTACCCTGGGCATGACTCGTTTCTTAGCTGTCTACCCTGGGCATGACTCGTTTCTGAGCTGTCTACCCTGGGCATGACTCGTTTCTGAGCTGTCTACCCTGGGCATGACTAGTTTCTGAGCTGTCTAAGCTGTCTACCCTGGGCACGACTCGTTTCTGAGCTGTCTAAGCTGTCTACCCTGGGCACGACTCGTTTCTGAGCTGTCTACCCTGGGCATGACTCGTTTCTGAGCTGTCTACCCTGGGCATGACTCGTTTCTGAGCTGTCTACCCTGGGCATGACTAGTTTCTGAGCTGTCTAAGCTGTCTACCCTGGGCACGACTCGTTTCTGAGCTGTCTACCCTGGGCATGACTCGTTTCTGAGCTGTCAACCCTGGGAATGACTCGTTTCTGAGCTGTCTACCCTGGGCATGACTCGTTTCTGAGCTGTCGACCCTGGGCATGACTCGTTTCTGAGCTGTCTACCCTGGGCATGACTCGTTTCTGAGCTGTCTACCCTGGGCATGACTCGTTTCTGAGCTGTCTACCCTGGGCACGACTCGTTTCTGAGCTGTCTACCCTGGGCATGACTCGTTTCTGAGCTGTCTACCCTGGGCATGACTCGTTTCTGAGCTGTCTAAGCTGTCTACCCTGGGCACGACTCGTTTCTGGGCTGTCTACCCTGGGCATGACTCGTTTGTGAGCTGTCTACCCTGGGCATGACTCGTTTCTGAGCTGTCTACCCTGGGCATGACTCGTTTCTGAGCTGTCTACCCTGGGCACGACTCGTTTCTGAGCTGTCTACCCTGGGCATGACTCGTTTCTGAGCTGTCTAAGCTGTCTACCCTGGGCACGACTCGTTTCTGAGCTGTTTACCCTGGGCATGACTCGTTTCTGAGCTGTCTACCCTGGGCATGACTCGTTTCTGAGCTGTCTACCCTGGGCATGACTCGTTTCTGAGCTGTCTACCCTGGGCATGACTCGTCTCTGAGCTGTCTACCCTGGGCACGACTCGTTTCTGAGCTGTCTACCCTGGGCATGACTCGTTTCTGAGCTGTCTACCCTGGGCACGACTCGTTTCTGAGCTGTCTACCCTGGGCACGACTCGTTTCTGAGCTGTCTACCCTGGGCATGACTCGCTTCCGAGCTGTCTACCCTGGGCATGACTCGTTTCTGAGCTGTCTACCCTGGGCATGTCTCGTTTTTAAGCTGTCTACCCTGGGCACGACTCGTTTCTGAGCTGTCTACCCTGGGCATGACTCGTTTCCGAGCTGTCTACCCTGGGCATGACTCGTTTCTGAGCTGTCTACCCTGGGCATGACTCGTTTCTGAGCTGTCTACCCTGGGCATGACTCGTTTCTGAGCTGTCTACCCTGGGCATGACTCGTTTCTGAGCTGTCTACCCTGGGCATGACTCATTTCCGAGCTGTCTACCCTGGGCATGACTCGTTTCTGAGCTGTCTACCCTGGGCACGACTCGTTTCTGAGCTGTCTACCCTGGGCATGACTCGTTTCTGAGCTGTCTACCCTGGGCATGACTCGTTTCTGAGCTGTCTACCCTGGGCACGACTCGTTTCTGAGCTGTCTACCCTGGGCATGACTCGTTTCTGAGCTGTCTACCCTGGGCATGACTCGTTTCCGAGCTGTCTACCCTGGGCATAACTCGTTTCTGAGGTGTCTACCCTGGGCATGACTCGTTTCTGAGCTGTCTACCCTGGGCACGACTCGTTTCTGAGCTGTCTACCCTGGGCACGACTCGTTTCTGAGCTGTCTACCCTGGGCACGACTCGTTTCTGAGCTGTCTACCCTGGGCACGACTCGTTTCTGAGCTGTCTACCCTGGGCATGACTCGTTTCTGAGCTGTCTACCCTGGGCATGACTCATTTCCGAGTTGTCTACCCTGGTTCTGATGAACCTCCTGGTGGTAGCACCATATTGTTTCATAAGATTACTCAGTACTCACTCGTGCCCATTCCATCGTCTCAAGCCGACGTCATGCTGCCTTTACAAGCATCATGGGAATTAGTTGTGTTGAGACATTTCTAAAAGGTTGTGTGATCCATGTCTGTCCACACAGAATCCATCGTTGCACGTGACTGGAACACTTGTGTGTAAACAACAATTTGTTTAAATTGACCTGTAATAGCATTTCTACATCCATTGACTGTTTAATGAGCCACATGCACCGAGTGGCCATCTTACTGGGGAAAGCCCACGAGGTATAAACCGATTATGATGCATTTGCTTTGGATGAAAATGTTGAATTTGTTTTGGACTTGCATCGTCATCACAATCTTAAAAACAACCCGGGGAAGGCTTTCCTGACTCGGCCTCATCAATCAATACTGCGGATCATTACCAACAAATTCCATCTGCAATCTCATTCGTTTTTATCGATCACGTGTCTATCAGTTCTTGCAAGGATGTGGTAATGGGCTGCTGCAGTGCCCCCTGTGTAGCTCAGAGCAGGAATCTGTAATTTGTTCAGAGTGCCAGCGATAGTTCGCCTCATCCACGGGAAGTAGGATCTTTAACGTCCACTGACCTGCGAAACATTGGGATGACGATTTATAGCTGGGTCGGGATTCGAACCAAGGCGAGACAGTTCGGAGGTGATTTGAGCATGCCAACGAACACAAAAACGTTCAGGCAACATTTTAAAAAACAACGTAGGGCTCACGTCATTTTGGCCCAGCGGGCCAGCGGTGGGACATTTTTTTGTTCATATTTTTGATCATAATTTGAATAATTTTCCTCTGATTTGCATGATGTTCAGTTTGATGGATAGACTGTAGACGGGATGCATTTTATTAATTTACACACATTCATTTACAAATGTTAAAGGTCAAGGTCATATGGTGGTCCGAAAAAGAAAATATGGCCGTCATTGGATTGCAGGCCAAGGTTCAAGCTGAGGAAGGCTTATTCTTGATGACGGCTTTGTGATCGCAGCCATCTAGTTACCTCTGCCACCGAAGGTGGATGGAGGTTATGTTTTCACCCCTTTCTGTCTGTCTCTTTGTTTGTCTGTCCGTTTCTCTTTGTTTGTCTATTTGTCTCTTTGTTTGTCTGTTTGTCTTTGTTTGTCTGTTTGTGAACAAGATATCTCAAAAAGCTGTGGACGGATTCTGTCGAAATTTGACGGAGAGGTTTTGTTTGTGACAAGGACGAAATGATTAGATTTTGGTGAAGATCCGGATTCGGATCCGGCTACTAGAATTTTTAAAGTGATTCTTCACCATCCTTTGTTTTCACTGACGTCACAGTTTCCCATCTCGCATTGCGTGGCGGCCATTTTGATACCCAAGCTAATCTGTCCGTGTGCGCTGATATTGATTTGTTGCGTTGGTTTATGGTGAATGCGGATCGCAAAAAGTCTGTTTTATAAAGTAATTTTGTTTGTTTTGTCACGTTCATGTGGAGTGTGGTGCCATCTAGTTTATATTACGTATTGTTGCCCAACAAACACAGAACATTCGGTTTAAGTTTGCCATGGACCAGTGAACTGGTGAACACCTGGGCAGTGGGTCAACCTGCAACCAACTACCTGTAGAACAGACTTGGAGTGTACGTAAGGATACGGTAGATCCAGGCTTGAGTATGGCTAGCAGTGCGAGTGCCAACCTTGGCTACCAAGAGACGCTCCCCCCGGACGTTCTTGTTCGTTACAAAGAGAAGATTTCTGTCATTGGGTGTGACCCTTATGGTCTATCAAATGATCAATTTGAGAAGAATGTGAGCAAGTGGCCTCAGGTGACCCACATCGACGTGATCAACTACCTGTTGTTCAGCAAGATCTGGCCAAAAACGGTACAGAGCAGGATATCTCAAAAAGTTGTGGACGGATTTGGACGAAACTTGGTGGACCGGTTGGGTGTCTGACAAGGACGATTCGATTCAATTTTGATGAAGATCTGAATATGGCTCCGGATACGAGAATTATTTAATTTTTGAAGTGATTCTTCACCATTGAGAGATCGGGCGAAAAGCGATATATAACATATTTTTTAAAAATTGTGGACGAGTTATGAATAAACTTGGGGAAGAGTTGGATAAGCGACAAGAACAAGTCGATTCGATTTTGGTTTAGGTCCGAATCCAGATTCGGCCCATCAGTGGGATAGAAACCATAAACTGTTTAGCCTGGTGGAGGTTTGCGCTCTACCGAGTGCCCTTCTAGTTGTCTTAGTCTTAGTGCAATTGTAATTTTTCCCTCGAGAAAGAGAGGCCTCGACACTCATGATTGCCACTCTCTTTCCGTGAATGCTTCTGGGGCACTCGCTGCCAATCATAGGAGCACCAACGAAAATGCATGCTCAGTCAGGTCGCTCAGATAGCTCAGATGGCAGAGCGCTGGTACGGTTTTCCAGAGGACCTGGGTTCAATTCCTGGTCCGGGCATGTAATTTTCCCACATGTATCAATTTAATATAACTTGCAATCTGTTCTGATTAATCGACTTATTTAATTGCATTATGTTGTCAAAAGTGTTCAGACAGTAAGAAAATTATTTGTCTTAGTTCCCCCTTCTGCCCCCGTGGTTAACTTCCAGAAACCCAGGCGTACCACTCATCTGCACTCTTTTTTGGGGGGAGGGCGGGGGGGGGGGGGGTTCCTCCTTTCTCCCATTTGTCGAACCAGCCTTCTGGAGCTTGGTTTATAAATGTTCAATTGATATTTGTGTTTTGGGTGTCCCTCTCACTAAAACTTTGTACCATATATTAGTAGGTATTAGGGGTGTACTCCATTGACGAGTGATAAGCAAGCTGCTTGCTAAGTGGCTTGCTTGATTAAAAGCGCTCAAGCATTAGCCGTGTGAACAATGCTGTTGTGGCAATACCGTATGCAGAGAAAATCTGGCCATCTATTGTTCTGCTCGTACAGAGCGATCCAGCTGTGTGATTGGTCAATCTCCATCACGTGGTCTTCATTTTGCCTAACAAGATAGTTACAATATTTTATAGATTCTATAAAATAGCATTTTATACAATATTTTGAGTGATTTGGGTGGAATTATGGCATGCTGTGTAGACATGTGACATGTGACATGACATATGACATGCTGCATGGAGCTGCTTTGTTTGACCAAGGCCTGGCCAAATAATGCACAGGTTCCCTCATGACAAGGTTTTGGACATCAGTCTCTCCATTTGCCATACCATCAAAAGTAAACTGCTCGCAAAATTTTTCACTGTCAGACTATATTTTTCCTCCATGATAGGAATGTAATCGCAAGAGTGAACTTGATATGTGATCATAAAGCAACCGCAAAGGGTAAGCCACCCTCGACCGGGGGAGGCTTACTCTTGGCGATTGCCACCAACTTAGCCTTTGCCCTCAATGGAATAAAACCACCTTTTAGAGGCCATTTTTCCCCGCAAAGCAGGGGTTGGCCTTTTTCGGGGACCGTGGTTGTTGTTGTTTTTCGGTCCCCTTTTTGAAGCAATGTTTTACGGCCGGATGCCCTTCCTGCCGCCAACCCTTTTTGTCGCCTTTTATGACAAACAGGGAATTACCAGTGAACTGGTACTCAATTTGCCGACCTCGGAAGGATGACAGGCTGAGTCAACCCCCCTGGCGTTAATTCAGCGATCGACCGGGATTCGAACCCAGGATCCTCGGATCCTAAGCTGGCACCCTAGCCGCTAGCCCAACACCAAGGTTCCCTCAATATGCCCTCAATGGAATGATGGCCATATTTTGTTTGGACCACCATATGACCTTGACCTTCAATATCTAGGGATAGAATGTAAATTAAGAAAATGTGTCCCCATCTACATTCTATCCATAAAACTCGCATCATGATAATCAGAGGAAAATTATTCAAGTTATGCCCAAAAAGGTGTTTTTTTATTAATTAGGTCACAATCCGAAAAATAGGTCAAGGACATTAATCAATGAGATGTTATTCTTGGAATACTTACCCTGCGCAATCAACTTGGTGCGAGCCAACTCTTCTGTTTTTGAAAAAAAAAATCTTTGATCCAATATGGCTGCCAGACCACGTGAGCGATGACATCATAAATTTATATTCTCGAATATAATTGTTGTGCAGATCACGCTCAATAAATTTCAACCTGATCAGACTAAGCGTTGTCCCTTTCAAATTATGACGTCATAATTAAGGCACCAATGATGTCATCGTTAACGCCTATTGCCCATGTGGAGTTTTTTACAATGAGCCATGTTTCCATTTTTTCCCCATGGAGCGGTTTTGGAGATATAGAGGTGCAGCGTTTTTCGGTTTTTCCAAGATGGCACCTATACCACGTGACTTATGACGTCAAAATTATCATCAAAATATTCTACAGGAGGAGTTGATCATTTGGTGACAATTTCGTGTCAATTGGACCAAGTATTGCAGAGAAAACAAATTCATACTGATCGGATGAAGCGTTATACTTGTCGAATTATGACATAACGAAGGTACCAATGACATCATTAACATATCTGATTCCCCATGGGGAGTAGTTGACAATGAGCCAAATCTCAATTTTTTTCCTTGGGGTGGTTTCAGAGATATAGAGGTGCCAAGTTTTTCCAGGATGGCGCCTGTACCACCTGACCTATGACATCATAATCATTAAAATAAACCACAGGAGGAGTTGTTCCTTTGGTGAAAATTTTCTCAATCTGACCAAGAATTGCAGAGAAAAAAATTCATACTGATCGAATCGAGCGTTGTACTTGTCGAATTATGACATCATTAAGGTACCAATGACATCGTTATCAAATCTTATTTCCCATGGGGAGTACTTGACAACGCACCATGTTTCATTTTTTTCCATGGAGCGGTTTTGGAGATATGGAGGTGTAACGTTTTTCCAAGATGGCGTCCATACCATGCGAATGTGTACTTGTATATAACTGTCATTAATTTTAAAAAGCTTCGGCACTATCGAGCGATTTTTTTTTCTTTTTTTTTTTTGCGTACTTTTAATTTTTTTGCCTAAAACACTCCCAGGCACTCACTGATGAACCTCTGAAAGTTTGACAAAGATCCGTTCAGCCAACTCTGAGAAAAATGGCGACAGACAGACCAACATCTCTTATGTAGTAGATTGTTACGTGTGTGGGGGTAGGTAACGAAATGCGAACAGGTCACGTCGATTCTTCATCGGCTTCGGCTCGAGCACCTGTGCCAACCAGAAGATCTCAAGATGGCGTTGTGCCTGAAACGTCCTCAACATCTCGAGAGAAGATTAATTTATCTCTAGTGGTTTAACTTTATCAATACCCACCTATCATTATGAGATTGTAAATTTTGAACAATTCATTTCAAATTGACCAACAAAGTTAGAAATCGCTGCAATGAGCATGTATTAGACGATGATAAAATAGCTGTTTTGTTTACTTGTAACTCTGGAAATTACAAAATATCCAATTATTTATTTTGTACCAGAGGCAGGTGTCCAGCACCTGTGCTATGGCCATCCATCCCAGTCTGCAGCGTGACTTTTCCCTGATCGTCACACTCTATGTGCCTAAGGACGTGTTTAGCAATATTCGGTGTTGCAGCTGTTGCAACTGAAGTCATTTAAATGTCTTCATTCCAATTTTGATTACGCCATGACCGCTTGGTGTTCTTCGTACTAGTTCCCATATAAATACTCTCGGCTGAGCATTTCTGAGTTGATTACAAGAGCCCTGTCTAGACCATCTTTAGATCCCTTTGAATTTTAGAATAATAAGTAAAGATGCTGATATGAATATGAGATCCCTTATGCTTACAAAGAACGCAGGAGGCCATTAGGCCCATGAAAGCATGCCCTAGTGTTGCCAACCTATAGTTGTTTATTGTGCTCTATCCTTTCAAATGCTGACCATCATGGAAGGAAATAGCACATGCCATTTTTAAAAAGTCTTTGGTATGACCGCTGCACCTCTGTTCACATTAACACATCACATACCTGCCGGTATTGGAACATCCTCTCTCTGCGGTCCAGTGGCTTCCGTGATCCTGAGCAATACGACTTGCTCAGCTCTGTACTCCCTGTCTCACAGGATTTGTACAATTGAGACTTCATTTAGAGATTGTCCACTGTATAGTTATCAATGTGAACCGCACTGATCATATATATAATATTGTTATGTGTGTGGGGGGTAGGTAACGAAATACCTTAGTCCAGATAGAATTGTGTAGGTTTAGAATGCTCCGAAAACACGAAGAAGAAGAAGCCCACGTTTATGTAACTAAGTAGGGAACCCGTTAGGCCGAATGTCCATGTAAGCATTTGTGTGTCTCCATACAAGGGGTGGAGCTATGCTAATTAGGTAGGGCTTAAGAATAATCCCAGGTGTGTAATTGTCCTTGTGATTTTTCCCTCTGTTCTTATAACACTCACTCGGCCATCCATGCAATCGGCACATAATTACAACCACCATAATCGCCGACAGTACCCAGACATTACGACCCCGCCCAGCCGAACATTCTTGATGGGCGTCAAGAATGGCCATGAGGTCACGCCCCGAATGAGGATTGGTTGAGGAGCGATGGGGTGATTGAATCGCGCGTGGTGATTGGAGTGAGCGTGACGTCAGAGGGAACCTTTGAGAATGGAGGAAGAAAAAGCGAACTTCCTGCCATTTTTTTCTCTCTGGTGCTGGCTGCGTGGCGGACGGTCGCATATTGCTCTCCCTCTGGCGGTTGCATTTTCCTGGCTCGGGTGCGCTTGTGAAAGAAAAGGCTGGGCAAGAGCGGTTCGGGATAGAGTCGATATCGCGAGGGGAGCTTTGTGGAGCGTGGAACCACCGGAGGAGGAGGACGGGTTGCCACCTCTTCACGGCTCAGGGTGCCATGTGGCGATTCACGCCATCTTGTGCGCTCCCTCGTGGAGACTTGGGTACCATCCATGCTTGTCCTTGTTGGTGCAGGCTGAGTATCGGCCACCTCACCACACCATTCTCTTTTCTTTTATTTCTCTCTTTGTCCGTGTTGACAAACAATTTGTCTGTGTTTGCCAGCCTGGTGTTGGCTTAGCGGTTAGGGTGCCGGCTTGGGATCCTAGGATCCTGGGTTCGAATCCTGGTCGATCGCTAAATTAACACCAGGGGGGTTGACTCAGCCTGTCATCCTTCTGAGGTCAGAAAATTGAGTACCAGCTTGCTGGGATGAATGATCCCGGTGTGTACCCCAGTTTAGAATAGGTACACTGTATCCCTGCGCATTGTAAGACGCGACCAAGGGTTGGCGTCAGAAAGGGCATCCGGCCATAAAAACATTGCCTCAAACAGGGAACCATGATTGTCATGGGGCCCGCAAGGCTAACCCCCGCTCTAGTGGAGAAAATGGCCTTAAAACGATCATTCATTCATTTGTCTGTATATGAGTCCGTATGGAGAGTCCCTCATTTAGGAATTTTAGTTTACCGTGCATTCATTTTTATTGCCTGCATTATTTTCATTCAACCCATTATTTATGGCATTTCTTTGTCGTGCCTGTCTCGTACGTTTATTTGTTCGTGGGTTCGGATAAACCCCCGTCGTGTCCGTCCGTGCAGGTAAGGACCTCGGTATCCCTCCCCCGGTGTGCCAAAGAGATAACGCTGCCATATTTTGGGGTATACGCCTCAGAGTTAAAGCTCATTTTGGCCTTCCGTCACCCTGAGGTCTTCACTACATGGTAGGCGTGACAATATATAATGCAAACCATAGTGTCCATCCATGCACCAGTTTTTGAGATATCCTGTTCAGAGACAGACAAACAAACAGACAAATGGACAGGGGTGAAACCATAACCTCCACCCTCCCTCGGTGTCAGAGGTAATTATGACGCACTATTACAGCGGTAATGGCGGCAGTGTGGAGTTGTGAATTCGAAAATGCCAGACTTGAGAGTAGCAGCATGATGGTTAAACACCTGATTATTTAACTTTTACTTCCTTTTCCTCTTAAGAAGCCGTATGTACTAACAAGGTTGATTTGTATCTATCCCTCCGAAAGAGGTTGTCCTGTGCCTTTGTTGACTACAAAAAAAGCATTTCATTTGGTCAATAAATCTTTTCGGTGGCAGAAACTGATTTCATCAGGGTTGAATGGAAAGGTTATCAATGTTGTCGATAACTTATACTTGAATGCTAAATCATGTGTTAAAAAAGGTAATCCTCCATCCGACTTATTTTCATGTAATGTTGAACGATTCGAGGGTGAAAACTTGTCCCGAAGAAGGAATTGGAATTTGGATCTGGGGTGAAGTTGTTGGAATTTGAAAAATTGAAGAAAAAAAAATGATAAAAAAGTTGGAATTTCAAAAATGTGGATCTGGGGTGAATTAGCAGGGGGTAGAAAAGATCAAGGTTTTGGATGGGGGAAGATAAGAGATGGTGGTGAACAGCTGTTTTAAAGACCTGGAGGGAGGAGTGGGATTGAAGGGAGTGAGGGAGTTTGTTCCAGAGGCGGGAGAAAAGAAGAATGAAAGAGTGAAGGTGAGCAGAGAGCCTAGATTTTGGCAGTTTAACCATAAGAGGGTTGCTGGCAGATCTTGTGCGACCTATAGGAATATTTGGGGGACAGAGCACAGAGAGAGCTGGGGGAGCAAGGCCGGAGAGGATTCGGTCGAAGACAGAAAGACCACCAACCTGCCTGCGGTGAGTGAGTGAAAGGCCCTCGGAGTTAGCTTCATCGCAGGAGATTCCAATGATTCTGAAAGCTTTGGTTTCAACAGCGTGAAGCCGAGCTAGGTGTGAGGCAGGAGCACCGGCCCAGAGGGGGGAACAGTATTCCATTGAGCTGCGTATAAAAGCCTAATTGTATGTGGTGAGGAGCTCAGGTGTACCAAGGAAGGACTTCGCATGACGGAGAATGCCCAGTCGGCGACTGGCTTTGGAGGACAGCTTTTAAATGTGGTTTTCCCAAGAAAGATCATGGCAGATAGTGAGACCCAAAAGCTTGAGCGACAGAACTTCTTGGAGAGGATTGTTGAGAAAGTAGATGGGAGGGTTTACCAGTCGGTCTTTTTGGAGAGACATAGTAAGAGTGTGAGATTTGTCAGGATTGAAAGACATGTTCCACTTGTTTGACCCGTCTGTGATTTTATCCAGGTCTGCAGAGAGTGAGGAGAATGCAGACTGCCGATCTGAGAGATGAGGAATGGAGTGGCAGAGAGTGGAGTCTTCAGCAAAGAGATAGAGAGGATTTTCCAGAGAGTCGGAGAGATCATTGATAAAGACCAGAAAAAGCACAGGGCCCAGCACACTGCCTTGGGGAACTCCAGCCTGAACAGGAAGGGGAGATGAGAGAAATCCATTCGGGGCCACACGTTGACTACGACCAGAGAGGAAGTCCGCAAGCCATGCGTGGAGATTTCCATGGATACCATATGAGGAGAGTTTGGTGAGCAGAGCTGGGTGCCAGACCGTATCAAAGGCACGTGATATGTCAAGGGAGGCAGCTCTGATTTCCTGTTTGGCATTGAATACCTCCATCCATTGTTGAGACAGCAGAAGCAACATGTCCAGAGTAGAATGATCTGGTCTGAATCCAAATTGATGATCGGAGATGAAGCCATTGGAGAAGAGGAAAGATTTGATATCCGAAGCAATGATGGAATCCATGACTTTGCTGATAATTGGGAGCAGGCTGATTGGTCTATAGTTGCAAGGATCTGTTTTTGCACGTTTTTTGTGTAAAGCGGTGATGTTGGCTGATTTCCAAGCTGATGGCAGATGACCTTGAGCAAAAGAGAGGGTGAAAAGAACAAAGAGAGGGTGAGATAGAGTGGCAGAGCAGGATTTTAGGACCCGTGGGCTGATGCCGTCTGGTGCAGTTGCAGAATCAGAGTCGAGGTTTGACAAAAACTTCTTCACCTTGTCAGGAGAGAAGGACACAGAGTCCAGGAGCAGTTGGGTTCGACTGGGAAAGGTGGGAACAGAGAGAGAGATGGGTTTGGGACACAAGATTTTGAGGAAAACACAGAGTTGAGGCATTCGGCTTTGTCACGTGCAGTGTCAACTGTGTAGCCACTTGCACATATAATATCAATAATCTCCTGAGTGATAGTGATATACAAGTTCTTCTCAGGCTGTATGTGTTACTTTATGTTGATGACACAATTGTGATGGCTGAAAGTCCAGCATGTGCTAAATGCAGTAAGCGATAATTGTGAGCTTTGGCATTTGATTGTTAATACAGTATTTCCAAAACAAAAGTTGTCATTCATTCAAGAGGTGAACTCCAAAGTTGTCCAATTTTTGTCTGGTAATGAGGAAATTAAAGTTGTGAGTGATTGTGTATGCCTCAGCTGTACTTTTAACTACAATGGTTATTTTACCAAGGCCATTTCGAAACAAATATCTCAAGCAAAAAGAGCACAAGTGTCCTTGCTGAATCTTCCTGTTGATGTCCAGTTTGAGCTTTTTGAAAGAATGGCGATGCCCATTTCATTATATGGTTGTGATGTTTGGGGTTGTTTCAATACCACCCGTATTGAAATTTTCCATTATAAATTTCTCAAGCAAATATTACACCTCAATAAAAGGATTGCTAACTGTATGATACTTGGGGAAAAAAGAACTGTTATCCTATACGATAAGATATTTATTATTAATAATATTAATGATTAATGAATAATAATATTAATAATATAATAATATTAAGAGGAAGGATTTGATATATATTGTTACTGATCGCGGTTTAGATGTTACTTTGCCGAGCGAAGGCTCCGCGACCGAACAGTTATTCCCCGATTAGAACCCGATTCCACCCAAACGTTGGCCGGATCGCACCGCAGCTATTCAATAGGGAAAAGACAAAGGCGACACGGATGTGAAGAAGAAGAAGAAGAAGAAGAAGACAAAAAGGTTGGAAATACTACTAAATTTATTCCTACTATTTACATGCTCAAAGTAACCAAGGAGAAGGAAAGATAATAAAATAATATACAGAAGAATCAGAGACACAGTGCAATTATTAACTTATACAAGCTTAATTAATACCCAGGGACAAGACACACAGAACAAACTCACGTACACAAGAAGGGTGGAGGAAAGGAATGAATGCTGGAAGGAGGAATGGGAAGGTTCAGCTGGGGCAGATGGTTCGGGCTTGATCCCGCACGGGACGTCGGCTGGACCTCGACGGCCACCGATGCCACCGCTATCTGGTCCCCGCGGGGTAACGGGTTGAAGCTGCCTGGTGGAGTCAACGCTGCTTGTGGAGCCAAAGCTGCTTCTCTGGCTCACCTCAGGGCGCGTCTGCCGTCTCTGGCGCAACTGCTGGTAATTGACCTGGAACCTTCTCTCTCTTGGCCCTGGTGTCTCCTCACCATCGACAACTCAACGTCAACCAACGCAACCACTGACCACTCGACGCCACCACTTCTCACCACCGACTTCTTACCACCGCAACCAACGCAACCCCTGACCCTCCTCTGACGACCAACTCACGACTCACTCACTTGCTTCTTGCGTGCGCGCCTTTTATAGCGCCTCCAGCGATCAAGCCGCCGGCCTTCAGGACACGCCCATCGGTGTGCTCACCTCGGCCCTGGTTGGTCACGCGACCCTCTCGCTCCGCCCTTGATGACGACGGGCGGGCACGCCCCTCTTCCCCTCTATGATGAGGTGGAGACACGCCTTTCTTCTCCGACCCTGCCTCGTGGTCAATGGCGGTTATTGGAGGGGAGGTAATTGGCAATCGAGGGTTGGCAATCACGAGAGGGGATGTAATTGGAAATGGAGATTTTGGGGATGGGAATGAAAGGGGATCTATTCTCTTTCACTGGTGCAATGGAGTACTTCAATTAATGGGAGACACAGCCTTACCCTAAAACACAGAATAAGAGATAACTATCAAACAGGGGTATTCTATTATTTGGCTGACGTGTATGCTTGTGGACTAATTATGGGATGCCCTTTCACCTTTACACAGCTCCGGAGGTAGGGGGGCGCAGAATAAACAATAATAATAATAATACAGCACACAATCAAAAAAATACACAGTCCTCATATCCGCAACAATATCCATGAGCATGCACTCAGTCCATGAGCATGCACTCAGTGCATGCTGCTCAATAATATAATAATATTATTAATAAATAATATTAATTAATCTATCTATAATTCCAGTAATCTCTGTGTGTATGTTTGTATGTTTGTATGTTTGTATGTTTGTATGTCTGTATGTCTGTGACCGCTGTTTCTCGACAACCACGGGTCCGATATACTTGAAACTTGCCAGGTATATTGCTGGGGACCCGAGGATGTGCCTTTTCAAGGTTTCATATTAATCGGAGAAGTAGTTACCGAGCTATGTCCAAAAAACGATTCAACCAATCAGAGAGCAGCGAGCTATCACGTGTGCCGAACGTGGCGAACAGACTCTGCCTCGGACGGCACATTTGAGAGCGTATTCATTTATTTCACGTTGGAAAACTATGTTGCCGTTAAACTATGTTTTAAAACTAATTAAAACTAATTTGCGATTCATCGTAACTGCGATTTGCGACCTTCCGGACAGTGAAGACTGCACTTCCGGCAGCCAATCACAGAACGCGTTGTTGCGTAGGCGTGGCCGATGTGAGAGCGAGCCGAGCCGAGCGCGTGCGCCATTACGGTTCGTAATTCGATTTCTTCCGGAGAAAATAATAATTTCTCGATTTCTTATGCGCATTATTTCTCCCAATTCAGTCAGAGCGAAGGGCGGAAGCGAAGAGCGTTGTTTTTTTTGTTTACGGGCGTACGGGCGGGGTAGAGCGTACGGGTAGCGTTTTTTTTTTTTTTTGGCAAGGAACGGGCACTCACGTACGGGCATGCCCTAGTATTATTATTATTAACTAGGGCATGCCCGTACTATATCTATATCTAAAATTATATCCCCCCCCCCCTCTATTTACATGAAATGGTTTGGTCCAAAGCGAACGGCTTGCGAGTACGGTGACAATCCCCCCCCTCTATTTACATGAAATGGTTTGGTCCAAAGCGAACGGCTTGCGAGTACGGTGACAATCCCCCCCCCTCTATTTACATGAAATGGTTTGGTCCAAAGTGAACGGCTTGCGAGTACGGTGACAATCCCCCCCCTCTATTTACATGAAATGGTTTGGTCCAAAGCGAACGGCTTGCGGAGTTTGGTAAAGAAATCGCCATAGCGTGCCCAAACGCGCAGGAAAGCGAAAGAATTGCAAATTAGTTTTTATTAGTTTTAAAACATAGTTTAACGCCAACATAGCGCCAACATAGTTGTGAAATAAATGAATACGCTCTCAAATGTGCCGTCCGAGGCAGAGTCTGTTCGCCACGTTCGGCACACGTGATAGCTCGCTGCTCTCCGATTGGTTGAATTGTTTTTTGGACATAGCTCGGTAACTACTTGTCCGATTAATTTCAAACCTTGAAAAGGCACATCCTCGGGTCCCCAGCAATATACCTGGCAAGTTGCAAGTATATCGGACCCGTTGTTGTCGAGAAACAGCGGTCACAGACAAACAAACAAACACACACACAGACACACACACACACACACACACAGAGATTACTGGAATTATAGATAGATGATGATTATTATTACTGTTATTATTTATATTATTATTTATATATTATTATTTATATTATTATTAGGTTTACTCTCCATGAAATGGAGAGAAACCTATTATTTATATTATTATTTATATTATATTATTATGTGTATTATTATTAATATTATTATGAATACTAGGGCATGCCCGTACTATATATAAGCTAGGACGTGCCCGTACGTGGGTGCCCGTTCCTTGCAAAAAAAAAAAAAACTGCGAAAAAAAAACAATGGTTTGGTCCATTCGCAACGACCACAGAACCCCCCCCCCCTCTATTTACATGAATGGTTTGGTCCATTCGCAAAGCCAAAGCGAACGACCACAGAACCCCCCCCTCTATTTACATGAATGGTTTGGTCCATTCGCAAAGCCAAAGCGAACGACCACAGAACCCCCCCCCCCCCCTCTATTTACATGAATGGTTTGGTCCATTCGCAACGGCAAAGCGAACGGCGAACGGCTAAATCGCCATAGCTCGGTAAGTACTTGTCCGATTAATTTCAAACCTTGAAAAGGCACATCCTCGGGTCCCCAGCAATATACCTGGCAAGTTTCAAGTATATCGGACCGGTAGTTGTCGAGAAACAGCGGTCACAGACAAACGTACAGACGTACAGACGTACAGACGTACAAACGTACAAACGTACAGAGATTACTGGAATTATAGATAGATTATTATTAATAGTATCTATATAATAATAGCATGAGGACTCGACTTTGTTATCCCTTTTACGCCGCACCCAGTGACCCGATGCCCACGGCACTAATGGATTTACGATCTACGAACCGCACTCTTTGTTTATCACTTACAGCCATATTCGAAAAATCTGAATTAGCCAACGTTTGGGGCCCAAAAGCATCCGATTAACTGCCGATACGACGCCATCTTACGACGCCATCGTATTGGCGTCTGCTGGGCGAAGGCGAAGCAAGCCGTCCGCTGATTGGACAGGCGAAGGCGAAAGCAAGCCGTCCATTAAGTGGACAATCCAGAGCATGCATTTGTGCCGGTGTCGGCGATCGTTGTTCATATACGCACTCTTCATTCTCATCTTTCTTCCTAACTCTTACTCGGACAAGCAAATCCCCTATGCCATCCATAATGGTAAACTCTATCCATACACCACATCCTCCCTTCCGTGGATGTTCCACGGGTTTCGGCTAGTTATTAATATTATTATTAACTAGCCGAAACCCGTGGAACATCCACGGAAGGGAGGATGTGGTGTATGGATAGAGTGTACCATTATGGATGGCATAGGGGATTTGCTTGTCCGAGTAAGAGTTAGGAAGAAAGATGAGAATGAAGAGTGCGTATATGAACAACGATCGCCGACACCGGCACAAATGCATGCTCTGGATTGTCCACTCAGTGGACAGCTTGCTTTCGCCTTCGCCTGTCCAATCAGCGGACGGCTTGCTTCGCCTTCGCCCAGCAGACGCCAATACGATGGCGTCGTAAGATGGCGTCGTATCGGCAGTTAATCGGATGCTTTTGGGCCACAATGTCGGCTAATTCAGATTTTTCGAGTATGGCGGTCCGTGATAAACAAAGAGCGCGGTTCGTAGATCGTAAATCCATTAGTGCCGTGGGCATCGGGTCACTGGGTGCGGCGTAAAAGGGATAACAAAGTCGAGTCCTTACGCTATTATTATATAGACTATCCGAAACCCGTGGAACATCCACGGAAGGGAAGATGTGGTGTATGGATAGAGTGTACCAATATGGATGGCATAGGGGATTTGCTTGTCCGAGTAAGAGTTAGGAAGAAAGATGAGAATGAAGAGTGCGTATATGAACAACGTATTTATTGCAATCTACTTAAATGACAACGCTACGATATACTTTTGAAAAATGAATGGATTCGTAATAGGAATCGGCATAGCACCACTCTGGCCATTTTTTATGAGACTATATGGTGTGGGTTGGATTTGTGTGAACAAAATCAAGAAAAAGGCGACACTTTGTAGAATCCAACTTACACTGTGTATAAAGTGTCACCTCCTGACTTTGTATTTTATATTGTTAGAGACAAAACAAACACTAAATAACATAGCCACATACCAAAAACGTGTATTTTCAATTTTCACTTGTGCAAAAATGCTACTCACAATTACATCGCCTGTGCGTCGGCCTGTGATTGAGCCAGAGAGTTGGCCTGTGAGTCAACTTCCTTTCCAATGTCTGCAATAATTGAAATACTGATTGTTCATGTGTAAAATTATATGAAAGAAGAACATGCATATCAATAGACGATGCCATTGAAAAGGAGAGCAGCTGTCAATAGAAAAGGATGTCTGACATCAATTTGACATTATTGCACAGGAAATGACAAACAAAGAAACAGTTCATTTCCATCGGGTAATATTACGATGAGAGATCAGCCGATACCTTTATTATGTCCATCAGCATCCATGGCACTTAGGAAAAAAAAAACGTGGCATCAGCCAGCCACAGCCAACTATCACGTACCGTCTCGAAGTCAATGCCATCCTTTTATCTCTTCGTATACACCTCACTGATTTCTACCTTATCGTGAACAGGGTAAAGCCTACTTTGATAATCATGAACGGTGGCAGATGCAGGAGCGAAACGTAGGCGTAGGCCTCGGCCCTACCTATCCAGTTGTTGTTTCCGTTGTGTAAGGGGGGGGGGGGGGGGGGAAACAAACATTTTGGCCTCAGATCTTTGAGAGTACGCCGTTCCATGAACTTTTTGAACGGGCCTCGTATGCCATGCTTCGTCAACGTTGGGTTGTTTTTAAATGATTTGAAGGATTAACTTAAGCACCGTGAATAGAGCAGATACTGATGGGCTGCTGATCGGTTTCACTTCGTTGTTATCACAGTATATGGAAGAAATTATGGTAAACCCACCTGATGAGGTTAGCGTACACCGCCATCGATGACACCGGCACAAATGGCGGAATAGATGGATTCTTCTTCATCGCATTGCATCGCATTCTCTTCCTGTGAAACTGTTTCATAGAACTGTGTCGTTTATGTACATTTTAATTTTATTACATTCACGTAGTTTCACATTCTTGACTTCGTGGAGCTTCAATGTGGTTCAAAAAAATAAAATAAAGATGGATTCTTCTTCATCGCAACGCATTCTCTTCCTGTGAAACTGTTTCTCCATTTAACGTTTCCAAAATCAAAACTTCAAAAACTTCTTCACTTCGATTCGAAAAAACTTCAAACTTCAAAAAACGTTTCCAAAACGTCACTCCATTTAACTTTATTAAAATGACGATAAAGACCATTTGGTTCACACCACCCATCACACCACTCGACTGTCGAATCAGCGGACGGCTCGCATCGCCTTCGTCCAGCAGACGCCAATACGATGGTGTCGTAAGATGGCGTTGTATCGGCCGATAATCGGATGCTTTTTGGTCCCAAAGTCGGCGAATTCAGATTTTTCGAGTATGGCTGTACGTGATAAACAAAGAGCGCGGTTCGTAGATGGAAAATGCATTAGTGCCGTGGGCATCGGGTCACTGGGTGCGGCGTAAAAGGGATAACAAAGTCGAGTCCTTACGGTATTATTATATAGATTATTTATTAATATGTTATTAATAATATTAATTAATTAATAATATTAATTAATTAATAATATTAATAATTTATAATAGTATTAATGATACTTATTAACAAGAGAATGGGGAATTTTTGGTTGCGAATTGTAAGTGACGAGCAGAGCAATTTTTCTGCTGTTATGTTTAAATTAACAAAGTGTCAACATGAAAGTGAAATTATTGAGCTTAATGGATATCGTCTGTGAAAAGGTATTGTTGATCACTGCGATTATTCCAATATGTGGTATGATTTCTCTAACTTTGATAAATCATGGTTTAAATCGAGCATCAACCACAAAATGATTGACATGAGTGTGCAGATTTGGCATGATAAAGTCATGCAATTAAGGATGTTGTAAAATGGAGTGAATGGACTGCAGGATATACTAAGAATTTTCCGAGGGAAGGTACATTCGAGAGAAACAGATTGAATAGATTAGAACAGGAATTTGAAGAGAGGGAGAAGGTAGAGGATGTCAGCTGGAAGCGATTCCATAAATGGGACATTGAAGCTAGGGACAGGGAGGAAAAGGTTAAGTTTTCTGAATTTAGGAGTGATGTAAAAGGTTGTTCTGTAAGCCCTGTGCCTGTAAGCCTGAAAGTAAAAATTTGCCTGAAAGCCCTGTGCTCAAATTCCAGTTTATTTAAGAACAAATTTAACTTTGAAATTTATTTACTGCAACTCCCTCCAGTCCTCAGAGTTAATATGTGTAAATGGACAGCCCCTCATCCACTCACTCACACACCAACTCCTGCAACACACTCACCCACTCCTGCAACACACACACACCATTCACACATCTCCATTTCTTTTCCGCGCTCAGTCACTACCTCTTTAGGCTGAAATTATCCACCACCCACAACCTCAACCTACACCGTTCGACGTGCCTCCATATCCAAAGTGAGCCTTTCAAGGCAACCTGGGTAGCTTTGTCACACATCCTCCTTTCTGTTCCACACACTCCAAGCCGGGAAAGAAATGCAGAAAAGGAATTGCCAATACACCCTCTGCACCCCACCTCAAATGGCTGATAAGAAACTCGCCAACCCTTCTCCCGACACTCTGTCTCCAGCTCACTGTACTTTCCATCTCTTCCTCTCGTGCACCTCCTCCATGTTCTCTTCCCAAGGTACAGACAATTCCCCTCAGATGACCTGTCCTGTTGCACCTGACCAGATGACAATGTCAGGCCGCAACCTTGTCACACAGATCTCCTCTGGGAATAGCAATTGTGGCTTTAGGTCTGCCACCACCTGCCAATCACAAGCATCTGACAGCCTTCTTGCTTTCCACCTCCTCCTCTTTCCCACCTCTTACCACTTGGCCCTCTTTGACAAACAACACCTCTCCCCCATCGGTCTCCTTCTCCACTCTTCTCTCTCTCTTGATCTCAGCACCTCTTGTTGCACCATCTGCACTACCACCGCTAGCACCTGATCGTGCCGCCACTTGTATCTTCCTGCTTCCAATGCTACAGAGCATGCACTCCGTGCATGCTGCACCGTTCGCAAACCTCCACACAAATAACATCTCTCCTCTTGCAACAACCCCCACAATCTCAAGTTTACTGGTGATGGAAGCACATCATCCGTTGCCCGCAACAGGAAACTCAACAATATTGGCTCCATCCTCCAAATCTCTTGCTACTTCAATGTCCTCACCCGCACACCTTCCCACCTTGTCCAAGCACACATATGTATTGTTACAGACACGACTTTGATGTTAAGGTGGGCCGAGCGGAATGGCCGTCGTGTCCGCACAAATTACCCGATTGTACTCGAACGTTGACGAAGCCGCGCCACGCTGGCTCAATAAGAAAAAGAAGACACCCGGCTGGGTTATAAAATGACGACACCAGGGATACGGTTCTCAAGACCTCCGGAGGAGATTATATTCGTTACGGAAGGTCAGATTACAGGGACGAGAGGTACAACATAGAAAGACAAGCACTTAGACACAAGCTTATCTTAACCCCGGACAGACGACAGACAAACGGGACAACGGCTGACTCACACGGGGGTTGATGGCAGGAAAGCGGTTGTCGATGGCTCCAGGTCCTCCTGGGCTCAGGGCAGGATCGACCCGGTCCGGTCCAGAGATGCGGAAGGTTGCACAGCGCTCAGAGGTGACGTTCTTTCTCAGGCGGGTCTTTCTCAGGCCTCTCCAAACTCAGGCGCATCTGTTTCAGCGCTCGCAGGTCCTTCTTTCTCCAGCTGGGGGCGCATCTGACGTCACGTCCGCTACGTGGCCGCGTATATCCGGCGGGGAGTGACACGCCCTCGGCTCGTTAGCTCCGCCTCGTGGAATCGGCACGTTGCTTCTCATTGGGTGCGTGCGGGGGGTTTACCAGGCTCCGCCCTTGACGAGGAGCTGACAGCCAGCCCCTCCGTGGTAACCCCGTGGAGCGCGTGGTCAATGGCGCTAATCGAGCCGGTGTGAGGACGCATCCTCCCCCGCTCCGCCGCCATCTCCTCTGTTGTTGTTGTAATTGTTGGGGAAGAAGATGGAAGGAGGTATGGGAAAGGTCCTAAACTCACTACTGATGCCATATAATCACATTCTGGTGCAACGAAGAGTCATAATTAATGGAGACGAGGCCTTAACTGACATAGAATAAGAATAACTAGGAAGATGTCCGAAAGTTGTCTACGTGTGGTGCGGTGGACCTGGGCACGACATTTAATGGGGGGAATAAGGGGAGGGGTCGGCTCTACTGATTGTTATTTACATGCAATGGGACTAGGGAATGGGGGATTGGGGAAAGTTGGGGAGTATTGGAGAAAATAGGGGAATATTTACAAGCGGATATGGAGGCCAAATTCCATATTCGCAACAGTATATATATATGTAGGTATTATAGATTGCTTTAATATGAGTCTAGAGTCACCTGCTCAAGCCTCTGCAACCTCTGCCTAATCAAACGAAATTCTAGCAATGATGTCTCCATCTCAGCCTGAATGCCGGAAACTCTTATCCCTTCGCTCGGACTTTTCCCGATGGTCAGAACGTCTTCGTTAAATAAGAAATCCACAACCGGGTGCGCCCAGCAACCGTCGTCAGAACACGGGGTGTTTTGGTGTGATCGCCGATTGTTTCAACTTTTCTTTTAACTCCAGGAAGTTGTGTAAATATGTTGGAGGAAAGAACAGGGACAGACCACGTTGGGATTGACAAAATCAAAATTGTAGATGAATGAAATGAAGAATGTGTAAGTGTAAGGTCGTTCCCAGGTGTGGAGGTGTCTTAGTGAGAAAGACCTGTTGATTTATGGTTTTATTTAATGTGTTGATTAATTTTTGGATCAGCAATCTAGGTTCGTTTAACAGGTAAACGACCAAGGCCAACAGGTTGTCGGTCTGACAAAGTGACAAAGGGGAACAGGGAGACAATGGGGCATCACATATTAGTTGATGAGTGATTGAAAAGATAGGAGTTGGGGGTGCATGGGTCAGCGAGGGTTAAGGGGAGTGTGACATGGGTATGGGGGAATGCACGAGATGACCATGTGGTTCGTGTACAGCACTTTTTTTTTCTTTCTTTTTTTATGGCCGGATGCCCTTCCTGACGCCAACCCTTGGTCGCCTCTGCCGACGCGCATGGATACGGTGTACCTATTCTAAACTGGGGTACACACCGTGATCATTCATCCCAGCAAGCTGGTACTCAATTTGCCGACCTCGGAAGGATGACAGGCTGAATCAACCCCCCTGGCGTTAATTCAGCGATTGACCGGGATTCGAACCCAAGATCCTAGGATCCCAAGCCGGCACCCTAACCGCTAAGCCAACACCAGGCTTTCAGTGAAGAATCACTTAAAAATTGTACTATCTGGATCCGGATCCGGATATTCACCAAAATTGAATCAATTCTTCCTTGTCACACACACAACCTGTCCACCAAAATTCGTCCAAATCCGTCCATAACTTTTTGAGATATCCTGCTATGTATAGTTTTTTGCCCGATCTCACAATGGTGAAGAATTACTTAAAACATTCTACTAGCCGGATCCGATTCTGGATCTTCACCAAAATCTAATTATTTCGTCCTTGTCACATACGCTACCTCTCTGCAAAATTTCGTCAGAATCCGTCAACAACTTTTTGAGATATCTTGTTCACAAACAGACAGACAGGGGTGAAAACATAACCATAAACATAACATAACCTCATAACATAACCTTTTGGTGGCGGAGGTAAAAATACAAAATGAAAATTGATTTTTATGCAACGTCGATCTTTTATGCAGCTTTGGATCTAAAAAATAATCAGCTTCTATCTTTTGAATGGTTGGTCAATTCTGTGACCCAATATGCAAGTTATTAAAATTTCAGGTCGATTGGACAAAAATTGACGATTTTACGCAACCTTGCCCTTTGATCTTTTGATCTAAAAACAATCAGCTTGTAGGAGTTGCAGCTTTTGATTGGTGAACCATTTCAGTGACCCAATACGTAAATTCTTTAAATATCAGGTCAATGGGGTAAAAATTGGTGATTTTACGCAACCTTGAACTTTGACCTTTTGATCTTAAAAAACAATCGACTTGTATAACTTTTGATAGTTGAGACAATTCAGTGACCCGAAAAGCAAATTCTTTAAATTCCAGGTCAATCAGATAAAAATTGAAGATTATGTGATGCTGATCTTTGACCTTTTGAGCAAATTATTAATTTGCCTTCGCCATATTCTCATAATAAAGCTTTGTTGAAAATTTGATGACAAAACCCAAATGGTAAAAAAGTTATGGCCCGGACAGACAGACAGACACACACACAGACACGTGATTACAAAACCCAAATGGTAAAAAGGTTATGGCCCGGACAGACGCAGCAGACAGACACACACACAGACACGTGATTACAAACCCCCATCTACTGCTGCACGGGGGACGGGCTAATAGCATCAGTGTACAATTGGACATGTATATAGTGTGTGTATGGTATTTTAACTTAGGTTCCAAACATCATGATCAATTGGTATCAGTTCAGATGGCAACACAATAACCAGATAAATACCAAATAATCCACATGATTGATCCGAAAAATGACATAAATTGTAAAATCGAATTTTCGCAAACTATGCAACAGTGAAAACACAAACAAACAAAGCAATGCGTTCAGTGATGGACACCGAGCTGCTTCATTCATTAATAATATGTGTCCACGAGGGCCAGGTGTCGCATTACCGTCCGTGGAGTCAACGCGCGCACCACCTGAAACATCGGTCCGGTGTACAGCAGGTGACAGGTGACACACGAATACCCCGTGCGACCCGGGGACCGCGACCTGAGATGTCTCGACAAGGCTGTATGGAGGTGACCATCAGTCAAACTATCAGCTGCAAGTCGAACCGCCAAGGACAAACAGGTTCGTGCATATACCTGCGCACGGTTTTTCCATTACCTGCCTTCCACGCAACTAGCTAATACATTCATGTCGACAGGTTTGAAATGTACGTGTTTGTTGCTGCGAATTTGGCATTTCGTACCAACGAGTATATTTATGAACTTGCAGCACCATCGAGCAATAAAAATAAAAATAAAAATTTCAAAACTTAAAAAAACGTTTTTTTTTGCCTAAACATTCCCCGACACTTACTGATGAAGGTCTGAAAGTTTGACGAAGATCCGTTTAGCGATCTCTGAGAAAAATGAGGACAGACAGACACATACAGCCCTTGTCGTATAGATATCTATAGTGAAACGGCCATTATATGGCATCAAGAGGAGCAAATCAAAGTGAACCAACAAGAATCTTAATTAAAGAGCATTAACCACATCTTCACACAACCCTAAATATACAACATATGTTTTACAAAATTTCTGTTTCTGTATGTCCGCTTCTATATGTTCCAGGGAAATGGTGAGGAAGGTGAATATAGTCCAAAGTTTTTAAAAACATTCCCAAGGCCGTACAAAGCCGGCTATGAGGAAGGGTTTTTTGTGGGTGGAGGGTAGAGGATATCTTAACATTTACCTCGAATTTAAGAATTACTTGGTGCGTGTGACGCGCAAAGCGGGGTTAGACAATTGGCTCTATGATTGAGGGACTATTAATTTCGATTAATTCTTATATTTTGGACTCTGAAGAACACGAATTGGAATATGAATTGGAGCACGAAGCTGCAGTTTAGCAGTACTTTGGCTTTCAAGTTGGCAAACTGTACAGAATCTCGTTCCGAGCAACGCGGATAGCGCGACAAAGCAATTGCTAAAGTCCGTCTGGATGTCTGGTATTCAAACTAAATTGATAATAATCATTCCAAACAGGAAACCTACTGTTTTTTTAGGGATGCTATAAAGGACACAAACAACAGGCACGAATAACTAATGTGATGTGTTAGATATGGCGGTGTAAAAGACACTGCATCAACGGTGGTAAACATCTGATTAAATGGGTGTTTTTTTATAACCTTTAAAACTTTTATTTTATTTCGATTGAATTATATATTTCAACACCACAGAACACAAATCGCCTTGTTTGCACCTCCAAAAATCCCTCGATTTAGCAGTACTTGGACAAACATTTACGCCATCTTGACCAATTCAACTTGTCGCGCACTCTGATGGCGGAGTAACAGCGAGATTCTGCTAAAGAAAATGGTGGCACATAGCGATACAACAATTGAGCTGACTTCGCCCAAAATATCTGTTTGTTTAGTGCATCTTTTCTCAAAGATTGTTCCAAAACCATCAGTTTCATCAAGAGGTGTTGGCAGAAGGTTCAGTTCTGGACTGGTTCCGTTAGGCCCATCGGCCTTGTATGGTTGCCATCATGCATGTTATTTAAAGTTCACGAAGAAAGCTAAAGTTTATGTTGATGGTGCACCGCCGGCTTGAAGCACTGGAGGGAAGGGTGAGTGGAAGATGTGCAGTAACCCTGGTCATTTGGAGTTTAACCAGGAGGGGGTTGCTAGAATACGTGTGCATCCTGGAGGAGCTGGGGAGGGTCGGAGAGCAGAGGGAGCAAAATCAGAGAAGAGGTGGTAAAAAACAGAGGCCTGTGCTTTGTTCCAAAATGTAAATATGGAGCGAGCTTGGTACAACGTGTGGCAAAACTTTTTTTTTTACCTTTCCAGGTACGGTACCACCTTTCTTCATCCACGTCCGCACCCAAAGATCAAAATTCTTGTTCCTCCTTGCAGAGGTGTGGTCATATAGGGTGTGGAGAGGAGGATGCCATGATGCTGTGCCTCCAGACGGCTAGACATACCACTCTCATAAACTCAGGCAACAGCCGGTGCAAGTTAGGAAACAGACTGCATGAGCTTCTGTCCATAAGGAAACCAAGATGAAGGCAAGATCCTGCATCTTGTCCAGACAGTTTCAAAACATCCACCATGAAAGACATGGACAGAATACACTTTGATACACTTATAAAATTGGTATAAATCCCATTACACCCCGAATAATGGCTCCACATATTGAATGCTTGAAATACGACTCTTTGGGAACGACATCTTTAACGTCCAACGACCAATGGCGGCAGGCTGGACACCGAACTTAAAAGTCCGACCTGACGGACAGTGTACTTCTTGATGGTACTCGGTGCTTGAGAAAGATCATGGTGACAACTTCCAGTCAGGTTGGGAATCAAACGAGGGCTGAACAGGCCACAGACGTTACAATTCCTGCTTTTTCTCAGCGCATCGAGTCCCCTGAATAGAACATTTGAATGCCCAGCAAAGTGCGGTTGCCATGAATCACCTCGATTGGCTAAAATCTGATAGCAACATCTAACCACAAGTTTTGGGACAGTTTCACAGCAAACGGATCTCTTATATCACTGCCATTAATAATATACCTTCATTTCGCCGCTATTACCCTGCGCTCGCGAAGCGAAAAGTGGGGTTAAGCAATCATGTGCGGACGTGTGTCATGTCTGCATTTTAAAAATTCATTTTCTCGGCAACCGTTGGTCTGATTGACATGAAATTTTACTGTAGGAGCGCCTCTGCCTGTATAATTTTTTTTGCTGATAATTATGACGTCATAGGTCAAGTGGTATGGACGCCATCTTGGAAAAACTTTACACCTCTATATCTCCCAAACCACTTAATGGAAAAAATTGAAACGTGGCTCATTGTCAAGTACTCCCCATGTGGAATAAGATATGTTAATGATGATGTCATAGGTGCCCCCATTATGACGTCATAATTCGACAAGTACCACGCTTGATCTGATCAGTATGAAAAAAGAAATTTCCTCTGCAACTGTTAGTCAGATGAACATGAAATTTTCAGATTATGAGCGGCTCCTCCTGTAGAATTGTTCGAATGATAATTATGACGTCATTGGTCACGTGGTACAGCCGCCATCTGGAAAAAATCGAAAAAAGTTTCACCACTCCATGGAAAAAATTTAAATATGGCTCAATGTCAAGCACTCCCCTTGGGGAATAAGATATGCTAATGATAATGTCATCAGTAATGCAGTAAAATCAGTAATAATAAAAAAAAAAGTACCGTAATAATGACGTCATAATTCGGCAAGTACTGTACACTGTACTGTACACTTCGGCAAGTACATTCGCAGGGTAAGTATTCTATGAATGCCATCTAGTTTACTTTCGTTTTTCCGAACTTTCACCGTTCTTGAAACTCGTCTTGAGAAGAAAACAAAATCTCAACCTGCAGAGGGCACCCTCCGGGAAACTTGGGAATCATGGCTGATCTGAACTCCAAACCGATCAACCTGGTTCAGTCCATACATCAACGATTCAACATCAGAAGAGTTTAACTTTGACGTCCTTGCGTAAAGGAAATACTGGAGCAGGTTGTAAGACAGATAGTTATTTTTCTACAATTCTGACCTTCATTTTCATAAAAAGCAGACTCGTTTTATATGTTCGCGAGAACTTTATACTTAGCCCAAGTTGGCTCCAGTTCCAATATCAGATCACGTGACTGACGTGTGATACCTGTTTTGCTTGAATACTTAATGTGGACTTAGAAATTAATGGAAGAACGAAATCGTTTTGTCTGGAATGGCATCACATTTACCTGTTTCCATAAAATAATATTTAGGCCTACAAGAACTAACGATAGCAAGTTGCCCGTGCCCACGCGGGACTCCAAACGTGGTAGGGATGAAGGTAACAAAAAAAGCAAATGGCGTCTTGTGTCATCGAGCTGAGAGCTTTCACAATTCACATTCATTGCCACGACATTTAGTTGCAAAAGTGACATCTTAGACTAGTGCTTGCGGACAGATGTAAAATCTTAGAACTGAATGGCAAAGTGGTCAAACATGATTTTGAACTCAAGATTCCATTGACAACATCATTGGTAGCTTCTGAACAGTTAGGTAGTCAAACCCACCAGTGAGTACCTTGGTTGACGCCCCACCATCTTTGTTGTGCACAGGGAGTTGTGTGGTCGGATTGACACTAACATTTCACCATACTATGCGTCTACCTATGCAGAATACGGCTATATAAATATTTTATATTTATTAATTTCTTTATTATTATTATTTTTGGTGATAAATATGACGTCATCTTGGAAAAACCGATAAACATTCGACCTCTGCATCTCCGAAACCGCTCCATGGAAAAAAATTAAACATGGCTCATTGTAAAGAACGACACATGGGGAATGAGTGTTGTTAACGATGACGCCATTGGTGCCTTCATTATGACGTCATAGTTCGACAGGTACAACGCTCGTCTGATCAGTTTGAAATTTCTCGAGCGTAATCGATGCAACAATTATATTGGAGAATATAAATTTATGACGTAATTGGTCACGTGGTTTCAGCTATATTGGATAAAAAAAACAACCTTAAACTAGAGCAATGCGACTGTGTCGCCAACATGCCTCCGCATAGTCCCACAACGGGTAGATGCCCTCGTTCACTGTCCTAAAAATAAACAAGTTTGATTTAAATCCCTTCAGCTGTTTTCAAGTATCACATTTTCACCAGCAATGACAGGTTTTACATCGATCGGTGAAGCGGTTTCAGAGAAGAGATTTAAAACAAAAATTATTGGCTTTCAAGCAAATATGGCTGCCACAGCACATGACATATGACCTTTAAAAAATGTACACTCTGCATATGTATGGGTAGGGGATCACGTTTGTGAAGTTTCATGTTGATTGGATAGGGTTCGTTTTTTATCCAAGATGGCTGTCAAACCACGTGACCTACGACATCATCATTTTCAAACTATATGTTACAGTGGCGTTAGATTATATTCGTAAAATTTCGCATCGATAGGGTAAGCGGTTTCAGAGATATAATTATTTAATATTTTCCTTCAATCCAATATGGCTGCCACACCATGTGACCAATGATGTTTTCTTGATAATCTTTTAATCACCATGCCAAGTCAATGCCACACGTAAAGTTTCGAGTTAATCAATTTGGTGGTTTGGGAGAAGATGTTTTTTTGGGGGTTTTAGGTTCAATCCAAAATGGCTGCCAAACCATGTGACCTATGATGTCATAAATTTAATATTTCAATACAAATGGATCACAGATCATGTGCATGCAATTTCAGATTTTTAGGATAAGGAATTCGATTAAAACATTTTTGGCTGGTATACCACTTCACTTATGATGTCATCATTATCATGCTTTTGTTCCCCATTGGAAGTACTTGACAATTTGCCAAGTTAAAAAAATTTCCATTCAGCGGTTTCCGAGAAATATGTTTTAATTGTTTGCGTGTAATCCAAGATGGCTGCCATACCACGTGATCTATGACGTCACAATTATCATAAAAATATTCTGCATGGATGTCACTCCTGCCGTGAAAGTTTTGTCTCAATCGGACATATGGTTGCTGAGAAAAACGAGGTTTAGTCTGGACGGACGGACGGACAACCCGAAAACATTTTAAAAAACATTAAAACTTAAAACATAAAAAGCATAAACATAAAAACAGAAGCGTTCGCTCTCGCACCAAGTTGCGAGATTGCGCGGGATATTCTATGAATAGCATCTGGTGTAGACTTCTTCCAACTGCATCAAGAAAATTAACTTGAATGATCTTCAATAAGAAAATGTATATTCCAATGATATTTAAAAGGAAAACATTTCCCATTATACTTTTTGTGCCTCTAAGTGTGGTGGCGCTGCGTTGTTTCATGCGGTGCATAAGTAGATTAGTTTAAAACTAATTTCCTTTTTGCACCGTCAAGCGTAGTATGAAACTTCAGGATATAATTATTGTCGAGCATTTCATCAGAGATTTAAAATGGTTATTTCAAGTCAAAACGACGAGTGTTTCCTTCACATTTAATCGTGTTTCGCGATTTGCCGTGGATGACATCACGGCAGCGTGTCGTTTCGAACCCGGTGACGTCATGCTCCGTCCGTGATCGGTCCTGCGGGCTTGTGCGGCGAAAGCGCGTTCCCGTGTGTTTCGTGCAGGAGGTTCGCGTGGCATGGAGGGGACGCACGACTGGGAGAGAAAGCTGGAGGCTGGGAAGGCCAAGGTGAGCCGACGCTGCTTCGGGATGGGTTTGGGGGAGTTGTGGAGATTGTGGTGCGGGGTCCTTGGTCTCCTTTACTTTAGTCCTGCTGGGTCGGACCCCAGGAGTGTGAGTTGACAACGATGGTGACTGCGGAATTGAATAACGTCTTCCTGTCAGGTCGGCTCTGTTTGTGCTGATTCGAAATGGTGACTGAGTTTTGGGGGTTTAGCTTGATCTTTGATGGTGGTAGAGTTGGGGTGGGGAGGGGGAGATGGAGATACAGTATACGTATATACAAAAATACAGTTTGTGTGGGTGATCCAGTCTGTGTACGTTTATTTGTGTCCGTCACGAGGCATTTGGGATTGAGAAATGAGGAGAGTTGTTGTTGTTTATGTTTATGTGTACTAGTAGTAGTACCCGACTGCAAAGCCGCAATGAGCCGGCTAAGCCAAAGCCTCTTGCCACTATTGATGATGATGATGGTGATGTTTATGTTGATGATGTTTGGATGGTGGTATTGGTTTTGGCGTTGTTTATGGTTTGGGTGGTGGTGGTGGGGATTGGGGTGTAGTATTGGTGATGGTGATGGTAGGGATTGGTGTGCAGTATTGGTGAGGGTGGTGATAGGGATTGGGGTGTAGTATTGGTGATGGTGATGGTAGGGATTGGTGTGCAGTATTGGTGAGGGTGATAGTAGGGATTTGTGTGCAGTATTGGTGATGGTGGTGGTAGGGATTGGTGTGCAGTATTGGTGATGGTGGTGGTAGGGATTTGTGTGCAGTATTGGTGATGGTGATGGTAGGGATTGATGTGCAGTATTGGTGATGGTGGTGGTAGGGATTTGTGTGCAGTATTGGTGATGGTGGTGGTAGGGATTTGTGTGCAGTATTGGTGATGGTGGTGGTAAGGATTGGTGTGCAGTATTGGTGATGGTGGTGGTAGGGATTGGTGTGCAGTATTGGTGATGGTGGTGGTAGGGATTGGTGTGCAGTATTGGTGATGGTGGTGGTAAGGATTGGTGTGCAGTATTGGTGATGGTGGTGGTAGGGATTGGTGTGCAGTATTGGTGATGGTGGTGGTAGGGATTGGTGTGCAGTATTGGTGATGGTGGTGGTAGGGATTTGTGTGCAGTATTGGTGATGGTGGTGGTAGGGATTTGTGTGCAGTATTGGTGATGGTGGTGGTAAGGATTGGTGTGCAGTATTGGTGATGGTGGTGGTAGGGATTGGTGTGCAGTATTGGTGATGGTGGTGGTAGGGATTGGTGTGCAGTATTGGTGATGGTGGTGGTAGGGATTGATGTGCAGTATTGGTGATGGTGGTGGTAGGGATTTGTGTGCAGTATTGGTGTGGTGTTGGGCTAGCGGCTAGGGTGCCAGCTTAGGATCCTAGGATCCTGGGTTCGAATCCCGGTCGATCGCTGAATTAACGCCAGGGGGGTTGACTCAGCCTGTCATCCTTCCGAGGTCGGCTAATTGAGTACCAGTACACTGGTAATTCCCTGTTTATCGTAAAAAGGCGACAAACAGGGTTGGCGGCAGGAAGGGCATCCGGCCGTAAAACATTGCTTCAAAAAGGGGACCAAAAAACGACAACAACCACGGTCCCCGAAAAGGCCAACCCCTGCTTTGCGGGGAAAAATGGCCTCTAATCTGTGGTGTTTTTTTTATTGGTGATGGTGGTGGTAGGGATTGGTGTGCAGTATTGGTGATGGTGGTGGTGGTGGAAGGGATTGGTGTGCAGTATTGGTGATGGTGATGGTGGTGGAAGGGATTGGTGTGCAGTATTGGTGATGGTGGTGGTAGGGATTGGTGTGCAGTATTGGTGATGGTGGTGGTAGGGATTGGGGTGCAGTATTGGTGATGGTGGTGTTATTTGGGAAGATTCTTTTGAATTTTTTAATTCTCTGGTTTTCACAAATTTGTGCTCGTTGATACTCGGGCACGACCTTGATGCCTAAGTCACACATAGGCGGATTTGTTGGCGACTACTGGCGACTGGAAAAATCACCACCACCCGCCGACAATCGTAATGAAACCGTAATGGACGGTCGCCTGTAGTCGTGGTTATCCTCCCCAGGTCGGCTGCAGTCGGCAAGAGCCGCAAAGGGGCCAAATATTTTTTTAAATGTTTAAAAACGGCGCGCTCAGTCGCACTCGAAAAAAATCCGCCATGCTGTCGTGATGGAACTGCCATGCTGTCGTCGGTATCCGTAATAAGAGCGTAAAGCGGCCGCAACCCAGTCGCTCATAGTCTTCCGCAATCGCCCCACCAGCTAGCACGGCAGAGATGCGAATGCCATACGGCCTTCCTGCGGCATCTTCCCGACTACGGGCCGACACTGTTGCGGCTGCATATCGACTACAGAAGAACTACCACGTCTCCCCTGCGGCTATGGGAGACTGACGACGACAGCAGTAGGACTAGTGGCGGCCGAGTTACGGCCATTGGCGACAAAGATACGACTGCCTGGCGACTGCATTACGACATACCACGATTCCATGGCAAGACAGGATGGTGTGAGGGTCTCCGTGGAGTGAGGTCCTGTGGTGCCGACAAGGATATGGCTTTATTGTTTGGACTTGGGACTTTTGGGAACTTTATTTTTGGGACTTTGGTCCTTTGCAAACTTTTTTTATGGGACTTGGGACCAGTGGAAATAATTTGTTGGACTTTATTTCCATTTGTTGGACTCCCTGCAGAAAAGTTTGATTATCTATCTATAATTCCAGTAATCTCTGTGTGTATGTATGTATGTATGTATGTATGTATGTATGTATGTATGTATGTATGTCTGTTTGTCTGTGACCGCTGTTTCTCGACAACTACCGGTCCGATATACTTTAAACTTGCCAGGTATATTGCTGGGGACCCGAGGATGTGCCTTTTCAAGGTTTCATATTAATCGGACAAGTAGTTACCGAGCTATGTCCAAAAAACCATTCAACCAATCAGAGAGCAGCGAGCTATCACGTGTGCCGAACGTGGCGAACAGACTCTGCCTCGGACGGCACATTTGAGAGCGTATTCATTTATTTCACGTTGGCAAACTATGTTGGCGTTCAACTATGTTTTAAAACTAATTAAAACTAATTTGCGATTCATCGTAACTGCGATATGCGACCTTCCGGACAGTGAAGACTGCACTTCCGGCAGCCAATCACAGAACGCGTTGTTGCGTAGGCGTGGCCGATGTGAGAGCGAGCCGAGCCGAGCGCGTGCGCCATTACGGTTCGTAATTCGATTTCTTCCGGAGAAAATAATAATTTCTCGATTTCTTATGCGCATTATTTCTCCCAATTCAGTCAGAGCGAAGGGCGGAAGCGAAGAGCGTTGTTTTTTTTGTTTACGGGCGTACGGGCGGGGTAGTTTTTTTTTTTTTTTGGCAAGGAACGGGCACCCACGTACGGGCATGCCCTAGTTACATTACAATGATACATCTTTATTAACTTTGTTATTGTACATCAAACATCTTTATGCTTCATGTCATACATCATTGAAATGAATAAAGTGAAATGTAAAATAGAGAAATAAAGATTTAAAAAGTTGTGTGAATCGTCTCCAATCGCCGGCGGTCTTATTGCAGTCTTGCGGACGTCGGAGTAAACCGCCACCCGGCCCCAATGCAGTCGCCGCGATCCGCCATCGGTCGTAATCTAGCCGCCAGACTGTCGCCACGCTGCCGCCGTGCATCCGCAATGCAGTCGTCGTCGATCTTCAACAGTCGCCATCCCACTCGGGGCGTCGTCGCAATGCAGTCGCAATGTGGCCGCCTGCAGTCGCCATACTTACCCTGACCATATTTGACCGCCCGAAATCGCCAGTAGTCGCCGAAAAATCTTGATCGCCGGCAGTCGCCAGTAGTCGCCAAAATATCCGCCTATGTGTGACTTAGGCATGACTGTAAGACATTTGCACACTTGCTGACTTGGCTGCATTTGGTAAGTCTTGGAAACTTTAAAAGCTAAAGTTGCTTTTTTTTTGAAAGTTTCCCTTGAAAGCAGCTGCAATAGAGCTCCAAGGTACAGAGAAAATGTTTGGAGCGTGTTCCAGAAAATTGGAGGCGATTACGTCGAAACTCAAAACAGTTGATCATGCAGAATTAATGCTTGTCCGATGCAAGGGTTGTCTTTGTAGATGATACAAGAAACGGTTGTTGAGAACGTGTTGATGCTATACATCCAGCACACAGACATTGTAATTCTACAGTATATCTATGAAGAAGCTTATGAATAAATCAAATGATTTCCCATGATCATGTTATCAAGTGTCGACAACATCTAACTCCCCACCGCAACAGAAATGAATCCCAATAGCTTGTGATTGTCTGTGATGTACCTCTTCACCACTACCCTCTCTTCGCTGTTTGCCTTCTACCCATTTCAAAAACTAGGGCGTGCCCGTACGTGGGTGCAAAAAAAACATGCGTGCAAACAACAACAACAAAAAAAAACTTTGAAACCACGTGGCAGTAACGACCACAGAACCCCCCCCCCCCCCCTCTATTTACATGAAATGGTTTGGTCCATTCGCAAAGCCAAAGCGAACGGCTTGCGAGTACGGTAGAACCCCCCCCTCTATTTACATGAAATGGTTTGGTCCATTCGCAAAGCCAAAGCGAACGGCTTGCGAGTACGGTGACCATACCTTGGGAACCACTTGTCCGATTAATTTCAAACCTTGAAAAGGCACATCCTCGGGTCCCCAGCAATATACCTGGCAAGTTTCAAGTATATCGGACCCGTGGTTGTCGAGAAACAGCGGTCACAGACAAACGACACACACACATACACATACACACACACATACACACAGAGATTACTGGAATTATAGATAGCCGATTAATTTCAAACCTTGAAAAGGCACATCCTCGGGTCCCCAGCAATATACCTGGCAAGTTTCAAGTATATCGGACCCGTGGTTGTCGAGAAACAGCGGTCACAGACAAATGACACACACACATACACACACACATACACAGAGATTACTGGAATTATAGATAGACTAGGGCATGCCCGTACTATATATATATCTAAAATTATATCCCCCCCCTCTATTTACATGAAATGGTTTGGTCCATTCACAAAGCCAAAGCGAACGGCTTGCGAGTACGGTGACAATCCCCCCCCCCTCTATTTACATGAAATGGTTTGGTCCATTCGCAAAGCCAAAGCGAACGGCTTGCGAGTACGGTAGAACCCCCCCCCCCCCCCTCTATTTACATGAAATGGTTTGGTCCATTCGCAAAGCCAAAGCGAACGGCGAACGGCTAAATCGCCATAGCTCGGTAACTACTTGTCCGATTAATATGAAACCTTGAAAAGGCACATCCTCAGGTCCCCAGCAATATACCTGGCAAGTTTCAAGTATATCGGACCTCGGACAAGTATATCGGTTGTCGAGAAACAGCGGTCACAGACACACAGACATACACACACACATACACACAGAGATTACTGGAATTATAGATAGATGGAGGTGTCCGATTGGATTTTGTTTGTGATGTATGGCGTTGGTATCATGGAGGACGAGTGCGCTCGTGGAGTGACTGATGGGAGAGGGGTGGATGTGGCAGTTGTGGCACGTGCATGATGGACAAATTGTCCTCCTGATGTTTCAAGTTTTCCTTGCATTGTTTTGGAAGCTACTGACTGTTGGCCATTTATGTATTTATTTTAATCTTGGGACCATTAGAATTTAATTGTGTTAGATAATACTACCCATGAGGTCGACACCACCTGCTCCTCAAGCAGCTCGTTCTCCACCCATGAAAACGCACTCAGTTATTTTGTAACCACGATTGCACCAAAATCAAATTATACTTTGTCTTTTCTCCCTCTGGAAGTACAAAATGATTGGCTTTGGTGAATCTAATGAATTGTTAATGTACGTTTTGGCCATTGGACCTTAGGATCTTCAAAATAGGTTGATGTATGTTGTGTAGATTTTTGTGTCAAGTCCTTTGCATGCACAGTGACTGGTTTTTGGAAGATCACAAACTGACACTTTATGATGTTCAAAGAAAGCTTTGTCTTCTATTTTGGTAATGTTTGTCACGGCAGATATACAGTTGTGGTGTGTGGTTTGTTTTCCACCACCTTGTGTGTCTGAGAACGCACTGCATGTTTCTTTAAAAAATATTCATTCAATATATATATATGTACTCATGTGTGTGTGTATACATACTCCACATCAAAATAAACTTATCAAATCTTTAGAAGGACACTCATTGAAATCCTCCACGCAAAAATGAAAATATTTGATCACAGAGGTAAAGTTCAGCTTTCTTTACCAAAGACATGTCGATAAACAAGAGGTTGCCTCAATCACAAAAAACAAAAAGCATGAACATCACAAGGGGTGGTGCAACAAAAGTCACAGCGCTGCAACACAAAGGCACACACCTGAATACAGTCAAAATAAAATGACACAGAAATGGACACAACACTCCTAACAGTCAAGGACAGAATGACAGCAGTCCTCAATATCGTGTGTGTCCTCCCTGAGCTGTGATGCAGGCTGTACACCTCCGACGCATGCTCTGTACCAGGCATCTGATGCGGTCCTGGGGAAGTCTGTCCCACTCCTCCTGCAAGCCTTGAATGAGCATTTGCCGATTGACAGCCGTTGATCTCCTTTATGCAAGACGTCGACCAAGCTCATCCCATGAATGCATAATGGGATTGAGGTCAGGGGAATATGGCATCCAAGGCATCACTTCAACACCCTGTTCCTGGAGGAAGTTGGTGGTCAGGTGAGCAGCATGGGGTCGAGTGTTGTCCTGCTGGAAAACTGCGATGTCAGGATGAGCCTGGAGAAATGGCAGCAGATGAGGTCTCAAAACTTCATTGACATAACGCTGACTAGTGCGATTGCCTCCGATGACGACCAGAGGTGCCCTGAAACAGGTGGGAATGCCAGCCCATACCATCACACTGGGTCCTCCCCAACGATTGATCTGGCGAATACAGCATGATGCATACCTTTCCCCACCTCTGCGCCATACCGGTTGACGCCCATCCTCCGCAGCATGGAGGCAAAATCTGGACTCATCACTGAACAAGACTGCACTCCACTGTTGCTGTGTCCAGCGGCGATGCTGCAGACACCATCTTAGTCTGTTCCGCCGATGCACTGTGTTCAACACTGGACCTCTGCAAGGACGTCTTGCCACCAGGCCCTGACTTCTCAAGCTCCTCCGCACAGTAGAGACACCGATGCGGTTGTTGTGGCGACCTTTTGTCGCTGCAGCTGTTTTCGTCCAAAGGCGGAAACGATCACGAAGATGCTGCAGCACAATCCAGCGGTCTTGGTTTGGGGGTGGTTACCCATGGTCTTCCTCTTCGTGGACCATCATTCACAGTTCCAGTTTCACCGTAACGCCTGGCCAGGTTGGAGATTGCAGGCTGTGAGCAACCAAGACGTTGGGCAATTGTTCGCTGGCTTACACCAGCCTCAAGCATCCCAATTGCCCTTAAGCGTTGTTCAGATGTCAGGCGTGGCATCTGAATATTCTTGTTGTTTTCTTTGTCAGAAGCCTCCAGAGTCACTATAGACAGCAGTAAATGAATGTCTAACCACGAGAACCAAAGGATTTCATTATGAGGGTCATTATTTAAATGGAAAGATCCCTATACAGAACCACTCAAGCATGCCATTGTTGATCAACCAGTTATTGAAGTGAAGTTCCCGTTACATAATCAGACATTACAATTGAAGAAACGTGTTTGTAAAGCTGCACATTTCAAAAAGTGAAAGTGATGTTTCTTTTGATGTTCAGTATTTATATATATTGTTACAGACGTGGCTTGGATGTTATTTACCGAGCGGTTTTATGGTATGACCACGTCTGCACAAGTTACCCGATTGTGCCCGAACGTTGACTAGTCGCGCGATGCTGGCTCAATAAGAAAAAGAAGACACCCGGCTGGATTACAATAACACAATACGACACCAATGTTTCAATTCTCAAGACCTCCGGAGGAGATTATATTCGTACGGAAAGGTCAGATTACAGGGGCTAGAGGTATAATCACAGAAAGACAGGCACTTAGACACACTCTTATATTAACCCCGGACAGACGACAGACAAACGGGACAACGGCTGACTCACACGGGGGTTGATGACAGGAAAGCGGGTATCGATGGCTCCAGGTCCTCCTGGGCTCGGGGCAGGGTACAGTACGGTCCGGTCCGGTCCAAAGATGCGGGGAGGTATCGTCGCGCTGGGGGTGGCGGTGGCTTCTCTCTCCAAGCTGAGGCGCATCTGACATCACATCCGGCGCGGGGCCGCGTATATCCGGCGGGGAGTGACACGCCCTCGGCTCGTTAGCTCCGCCCCAGATGGAATCGGCACGTTGCTTCTCATTGGGTGCGTGGGGGGGTTACTGGCTCCGCCCCTGACGAGGAGCTGACAGCCAGCCCCTTCGGGGTAACGCCGTGGAGCGCATGGTCATGGCGGGTAACCGAGCCGGTGTGAGGACGCACACTCCCCGCCCCTCTGTTGTTGTAGTCGTAGTGGTAGTTGTAATTGTTGTTGTAGTTGTTGTTATTGTTGTTGTTTGGGGAAGAAGATGGGAGGAGGTATGGGAAAGGTCCTAAACTCACTACTGATGCCATATAATCACATTCTGGTGCAACGAAGAGTCATAATTAATGGAAACGAGGCCTTAACTGACATAGATTAAGAATAACTAGGAAGATGTCCGAAAGTTGTCTACGTGTGGTGCGGTGGACCTGGGCACGACATTTAATGGGGGAATAAGGGGAAGGTCGGCTCTACTGATTGTTATTTACATGCAATGGGACTAGGGAATGGGGGATTGGGGAAAGTTGGGGAGTATTGGAGAAAATAGGGGAATATTTACAAGCGGATATGGAGGCCAAATTCCATATTCGCAACATTGCACCCTTCTCTACCCTCGGGGCGTCCCGACCCGATAAATTTTTACCTACTTTAGTGTGGCACGCAATGTAGTTCCCTCTACTATTAACTCTACCCTGAGTGCGACAGTTTTACAGATATTCACAAATGAGTAAATATGTCCCCCTGCGACGTTGCACCCTTCTCCTCACAGAAACACACCCACAGGATAACCGAATCCGGAAAGAATTCTCAAACTAAACATACAGCCGGTAGGGAGCATTATTTACAAGATTACGCTGATATCTACACTACGATCCAGGACCTGTCTTTGGAGGAACACATGCAGATGTTATGCATAGAGAGAGCGCGCTTGCCAGCATCGATACACCAACCCACGAGTGCTCTGTGGCCGACGGCCTTTAATAACGTGCAGAGCACCCTTCCCGAGCATCAAAAGTACCACCCCACCACCAATCGGTGCAGTCACCATTGTTCATTGGAATAAAAATAAATTCGACAACCCCTAACCCTGCAGGTGTCTCTTGCTCTTCGTGTGGCCTTCAGTGGTGCACTTGGTGGTGTTAACTATTAGTGGTTCACCTGTATGGCATAGGTGCCACGTTGATCCATAGGCCCATCCCCGGGTGGTGCTTGGCCGCAAACGAACTGCGGTCCATTGTGGGTGGCCACAAACATTGCGGTCCATATGGTGTATCGATCCCGGCAGCAAACAGCGAAAGTGCAGGCCCACAACTGCGCAGCCAGCACCTCTCTCTCCTCTCTCTCTACCCCAAAGCCAGATCCTCGGAGGTGGGAGACAAAAGAAGAAACAAGTGAGTAAGGTGGTAAGGGCGCAAAAGTGCACGCAATGTAAGGTGATGCACACTGGGGGCACATGGGAACCAGGTGAGACAGGTACGTTCCTATCGTACGCCCCCCCCCCACCAGGTAACCTACATGGCCCCTCCCTTACCCCTTACTGTATCCACAAAACACAACACTACCCATAAACATCTACTTTACAAATCAACAAACATCCCTACTGTCTTCCCCGTTCCTCCCATAAACCAAATTCGTCTTCTCTCCCTCCTAACCAATCAAATTTGCCATTTTCAACTCTCATCAAAATTTGCCATCTCCAACTCAACATCATAATTTGCCATTACCAATTCATCATCAGTCCCTCCTAGGGAGGGAGAGATGGAATCACCCCAATGTCTCATCCACGTCGTGATGCGTCTCACAAATCCTCACAGCAATCTCATTTCCTGCACAAAACAAAGAAAACACAGGTGTGGAGTCATCATCATCACCACAGGTAAGTGGCTGCGTATGGTGCGACAGGTTCATCAATCCTAACTATTTCCTAAGTGACTTTAACAACTTTACACTACCCGGGGTCTTTCTCCGGCCAAACCATTGGCCCTCTTACACTATGGGTTCTAAAAACCAATTCCCATTGGCCAAACTGTGGTGCTCTTCAATTTGGGGTCTCACTCCCCCGATTCATCTCCCGGTGCCCTCGTACAATTTCTGGGCTGCGACGTGTACCTCTCCCAGTGGGTCTACCCACCTGCACACCTCCACCACTGCAGTTGCCTCCGAGCTTACCTGCTCCTTACCCTAACCTAACTACCAGGGGAAGGCCCTCTGGCTCTCTCCCCACTCCGTGCCCTCTCTGGCACTGGGCTGCCCGATCCACACCCGGGATCCTCAGGCACCCACTCACAACTACCGGCTCCCAGAGCCCACCTGCGGCCTCACCTGGCCGACATCCTCACAGTGGTGGAGTGCCCAACCAACTACACACACTAACAGGCTACACGCCCAGCCATTTCCACAACACTAATGCACCCATTCACAACACCATTCTGCAACCGCACCACAAATGCCAATATCCAACCACAATTTACCTGCACCCTCTACCTAACACTTACACTACCCGCCCCGGGTACTCGTGAAAGGGGTCCACTCTTCCCCCATTCACACCTTCGCACCATGCACACCACTCCGTACCACTCACTCCAACTCTCTCCACACACCTGTACTTGCACACCTGTGCTCTCACACCTGGTGCCACCTGCACCCTTCTCTCCCCAAGCGCATTCGCGCTGATCCACAACACTCACTACTCATACACTGCTCCACACACCTGTCCAGTTGCACACCTGTGCAATCACACCTGTTCAATTCTCACAAACACGGCATCATCTCAGCTAACTTCTCCCTTCTGAAACTTGCGCTTCCCAGTCGTCCCTTTAAACTATTGCGCTCCCTCGTCATTATCATCCATACTAATCTACCTGCGTCCCCACTACAGGTATCAGTCACTAACTAATCTTAACGTCACCTAATGTCAATCTCTTCTCTAGATCCCTATCAATATAACCTAACCCACCCGGGCTAGTTTTCACTGCCATACACCCCATAAGCTATTGCGCATTTGCCCCACCATGGGAAAGGTGGCAGGGATGCCACCCTCTCCCACCGGGCCTATCGCTCCTCAATCCCCCAGTCCTCTGGCACTAATAAGCCCCCCTTATTCAGAGGTACTGGGTCCCGCCTCGGCATCTAAAGCCGAGGCAATCCACGGGGGCGCCTGCTCGCCGGTGTAAGGTCTTATCCGGTCGGCGTGGACGATCCGAGGGAGGGCTCGTGGCCCCATTTTGATCTTAAAGACCACGTCACAGATTTGCGACAGGACGACTCCTGGGCCTTGCCAGGGGGAGGTGAGTTTTGGGCACCTTCCCTTCCGCCTCCGGGGATTAAAGAACCAAATCTTCATCCCCGGAGCGTATTGACTCCCCTGGCTCCGGTCGTCGTACCTGCGCTTCATCTTTTCCCCCGCCAGATGGAGTTGGCGGCGGGCGAAGGCATGGACTAGCTCCATGCCTTCCTCTAGGTGACGTGCGTACCCCTCCCTCGGCGGGTTAACCACTGTGTCTGGCACGGGACCGCATAGCAAGTCGGCGGGAGCCCGTAACTCCCGCCCATACATAAGCAACGCTGGACTGCATGCGGTGGCCCCGTGCTGGCTGGTTCGGTAGGCCATGAGCAAGTAAGGGAGATGTTCGTCCCAGTCATCCTGACGGGTGGTGGTGAACAGTGCCAGTTGTTGGATTAAAGTTCGGTTGAATCTTTCCACCATCCCGTCAGATTGAGGTCTTAAAGGCGTTGTCCTGGTTTTCCGAATTGACAGGAGACTGCACACATCTTTTAGCAATTTGCTCTCAAAATTTCGTCCCTGGTCGGTGTGCAACTCCTGTGGAATCCCATGCCGGCACACAAATCCTTCCACGAAGGCCTGCGCTACCACCCCTGCTTCTTGGTTGGGGAGGGCGTAGGCCTCCGGCCACTTGGTGAAATAGTCCATTACCACGAGGATATACTTATTACCTTGGCGGGTGCGGGGCAGCGGTCCTAGAATATCCATAGCCACCCGCTCAAGGGGGGCCCCCACCTGATGTAATTGAAGGGGGGCCCTCATCCTCCGTGCTGGTCCCTTTTTGGCAGAACAGGCGTCGCATCTCCGACACCAGTCCTGTATGTCGCGCCCCATATTCACCCAATAGAACCTCCGGCGGACCCGAGATATTGTCTTTGTCCTGCCCAAATGGCCGCCGGAGCGGGTACCATGCACCTGTTGCAATATGACGTTCTTGAATTTGTCAGGGACTATCACCAGCCAGGAAGTTCTATCAGAGGGAACCTCCACCCACTTGCGATACAAGATGTTGCCTTTCAATTCCAGGGTCTGCCACTGAGCCCAATATGCCTTTGTCTGCGCCCCGAGGGGGGTGACCTCTTCCCCCTTTGGTCTTTGCCCCAATTTGACCCATTGGAACACCGGCCCCAGAACAGGATCCTCCTGCTGGGCCGTGCTCCAAGCCAACTCTCCAAATTCCTCGTCCGCGGTTAGTGGCAAAATTGGCCCTCTCACCCGGGTTGCCCGGACAACGAGGGTCGGGTCCGAATCGCCCAATTGTTCCCTCTCCTCGTGTCTCGCACAAAATTTGCAGTTTTCTCCCAGACAAGGACGCCGAGAGAGTGCGTCCGCATTACCATGGGCCTTCCCGGCCCTATGGGCCACATCAAAATCGTACTGCTGCAACTTTTCCAACCACCTTGCAATTTGGCCCTCCGGTTCCTTGAACCGAAGGAGCCATTGCAAGGAGGAATGGTCAGTTCTAACCAAAAATTTCCGCCCGTACAAGTACGGGTGGAAATGGTTCATGGCAGCCAGCATAGCCAATAACTCTTTGCGAGTGACGCAATAATTTCTCTCGGGCCTACTTAAGGCCCGACTATAATAACCAATCACTCTCTCCACGCCCTCCTGTGTCTGAGACAAAACTGCGCCCAATCCTTCCTGGCTCGCATCCGTGTCCAGGGTAAATGTCCCGTCACTAGTGGGGTAAGCTAGAAGGGGTGCGGATGTTAGACACCCCTTCAATTTTTGGAAGGCCTCGTGGCACTCCCGTGTCCAATTAAATCGCGTCCCCTTCTCCGTAAGCCGGTGGAGGGGACGGGCCAACTCCGCAAATTTCGCCACAAAGCGCCGGTAGTAGGAGCAGAGTCCCAAAAATCCCCGCACCTCTTTGATGGTACGTGGTGCGGGCCACTCCTCTACCGCTTTAATTTTGTCTGGGTCTGTTTTTACCCCCTCGCGGCCAATCACGTGACCTAGATAGGCCACCTCTCTTGCAAACAAAGTGCACTTACTCGGGTTCAGCTTCAACCCTGCCTGTCTGAGGCACCCGAACACCTGGTCCAAATTAGCTAGTGCCTGGGGGAACGTTTGGGCATGTACCAGGACGTCATCCAGGTACACCAGGCATGATTGCCATGGCATGCCGCCTAGTACATGCTCCATCAATCTCTCAAAGGTGGCGGGGGCGTTACACAAACCAAACGGCATCACAGTAAACTGATACAGCCCCTTACCTGTGGAAAATGCCGTTTTCTCCTTCCCTGCCCTATCCATCTCCACCTGCCAATACCCACTCTTGAGGTCCAAAGTTGTGAACCAATTTGAGCCCGCAACGGCATCGAGGGTGTCATCAATCCTTGGCAGGGGATATGAGTCCTTGAGTGTCACGTTGTTTAGCTGGCGATAGTCCACGCAGAACCGCGTGGTCCCATCCTTCTTTTTGACCAGCACAACAGGTGACATCCAAGGACTTCCCGAGGGCTCGATCACACCTGCGTCGAGCATTTTTTCAACCTGCTCGTCAGCTTCCGCCCTCTTGCTCCATGGGAGCCGTCGGGCGGCCTGACGAATAGGCCGGGCCTCACCGGTGTGGATCTGATGTTTCACCAGGCCCGTACGTCCAATATCCTCGGTGGACAGGGAGAAGAGGTCCAAATGGGACCCAACCAGTTTGTGTAAGGCCTCCCTCTGGGTACCTCCCAACTCTATGCTGCTACGATTTACCATCTCGCAAATGGGATCGGGCCAATTCCTACTTGTTATTGAAGGCTCCCCCCGGGGTCGGCTCGGCTGGACGTTCTCGCCCCTCACTGTCGCGACTTCCTCAACGGGGGTGCAGCCAGCTACCCTCGTGCCCCTTACTATAGTGCGTGGTTCTGTACTCATATTTATTACTCGGACGGCCACTACCGGTCCGTCCGTTTTTACAAGGGTGCGGCCCACGATTAAACCCGGTATGGACTGCGCTGCCACCGGTTCGACCAGGCCGCAGGACTCCTGCCATGTTGGGCGAGCTGCCCATCGGGCCGGCACTATCGCCTCGGCCCTTGGGGGGATGGTCACGGCCTCGGAAGCCTCCAGCTCCGCTCTCTCGGCCGTGCTCACTCCCCCTAACGGCAGCTCTTCTACTCCCACCTGCAGGATCCCCCGGCACAAGTCGATTTTACAACCGCTGGCAGTCAACAGGTCCAACCCTATTAAACATGGGTCGCACACCTCCGCCACCCAAACATCTATCTCCCTCCTTACCGACCCTAACTTGAGGGTCACAGAACCACGCCCTATGATCGGGGCCGTTACCCCGGTAGCAAGCTGCAAACTATAATTTTGCAGGCGCTGGATCTTATCCCAGCCACCTGCGCTCGAATCAAGGACCACAGGGCTGATGATCGTGGCGCTAGCTCCTGTGTCCACTACGGCGTCTACCCCCACGCCGGCAATTTTGCATCTAATTGTCAGGCTACCGGTTCCAATTTGGCCACAATAAATGACCTGTCGCGTCAATGAGGGCTCTCCTCCATCCTCTGCTGCCGAACACCGCCCTACGTGCCCGACACCTTCTAGTTTCCCGGGGTCTGGCGGGGGGGTGTCTGGGGTCGGCTAACCCGCTCCCCCCTGGGCGGAGTTGAGGACCTCAACTGCCGGGGATCATCCCGGCGCGCGTTTCGACAGTGCCGCGCCAGGTGACCCAGGCGGTTGCAGGTATAGCACCTCACCTGGTAAGGTGCTTGCCTCCGGAATTCCAAATTCCCCCCCCTGTAGGTCCGAATTGGATTACCCGCTCGTGGTCCACCGCGGGCCACCTCCGGGGCCGCCTGCCATGGTCCAGGTCCTGCCAGGCGCTGGTCCACCAGCCTCCGGACCATGCCCGCCAGGTCAGGACCCACGTCGGGGGCGGGCCCCCTAAGGGGTCCGCCCTCCATCGGGGGTCCCATCTGGCGGACCGCCATTGCGAGACGCTCGCCCCCCCGGGCCAGGGGCCTCGCTGCTTCCCAACGGGCCGCAGCGTCAGCCGCCTGGCTCAGAGTCTGCGGGCGCCACATGGCGAGCTGTTGCCGGAGCTCAATATCCGGGAGGGCCTGGACAAAATGGTCCAGCGCCAGGCTTTCCCGGGAATCCGCTGCCATGCTAGCATGTGCGATCCCCACTGCGCGGCGAATGTCGTGGGCAAGTTCCCCGATGGCTTCCTGGGGCTTGCGCTTTCGCAGCGCGAGCTGAGCTTTAACAAGCTCGCTCTGCTGTTCTATTCCAAATCGATTAATTAGGGCGTCGCGGAGGGCTGGCAGGGTGAGAGCACCCGCTGGTAATGCCGTCAGCACCTCCGCCGCCGCGCCGCGCAATGCGGCCACCAGGTGTACTCCACCTTCGTCCTCACCCCAACCGTTACCCTTACACACACAGTCGAACTGCGCCAGGTACGCGCGTAGATCACTCTTGCCGTCATACGGCGCGAGTGGGACCTTGTGGGACCACCTCGTATGCGAGTCGTTGCCCGCCGGCCGGACCCCGTGCGTCGCCCCTTGCGGGGTCAGCGCGGGGCCGAACCGGCCGGGCCCCCACAGTACATTACCCCCAAGGGGCTCTCGTGCCTCCCCGGTCCCTCCAACAACTACCCCTGTTGGTGTCGATGCATGGGTCACACCTCCGCAACCCGCTACCCATTCCATACTCCCACAACCTTGCTCACCCACACCTCGCACCTCTCGTTCCATACCCTCCGGACCAGCCATACACCTCACTCTTGGCCTCTCACGAACATCCGGGTCTATCTCGACCCCCAAGCTTATTAAATCACCTGGCGCATCATACGCACGACCATATTGGTCACCACTTACACCGGGTCCTCTTTCTCTTCGCTTCTCCTCCATCACCTGCGAATCCCTCATCCGGTTAATGAGCACATCATCACGATCCGAACACAGACTCTGGACCAATTCTTTTACCTCCTCTTTTATCTCTTTCTTATCCTCTCTCCGTCGCTTTTTAATTTCGCTCACCCCTTCTTCCACTTCTTCTAATTTTTGCTTCATCTCCTTCATCTCTTCGTGTGCCCCTTTAAGTTCTTCCTCTAACTCCACTTTATTTTTTTCTATGTGCTCCCGCACCTCCCGCTCTTTAACCTCCATTACCTCTACCACCTTGTCCATTTTCCTCGTCAGGTCCTCATGTACCGTCTGACACTCTTTTTTAATTACCCCTACGTCCTTTTTCATCTCCTTCTGTGTCGATTTTAAACCCTCTATTACCGCTGTGTTCTTCTTTACCTGGTCCCCCAACTCCTTTTGTCCCACTGTCAGTTGTTCTACTCCCAGCGTCAACTCCTCTATACCACCTTGCAATTTTACAGTCCCCTTTCTCACCTCTTTCTCCATGCGCTCCTTACAGTGCCTCACCTCCTCGCGCACTCCTCCGACCTCCTCACTCACTCCTCTTCTGATATCCTCTCCCATCACTTGCATCTCCTGCCCAGATGCCACCCTCATCTGCTCCATTTCCTCCCTGTGAGCATCCAGTTTGGTTTCTACCCCCATTCTGACCCCCTCTATCTGCTGCTCCATTTGTTTAACTTCCCTTTCCGCTTGGTCCCTCATGTCCCTCAATTTGCCTTCCATACTGTTTTCTAACCCCTCTAACCCATTTTTCACTCCCTCTATTTGATTCTCTTGAGCGGCCATTCTGTTTTCTACCCCCGTTAACCCATGTTTCACTCCCTCTATCTGATTCTCTTGAGCGGCCATTCTGTTTTCTACCCCCGTTAACCCATTCTTTACTTCTTTTATCCCGTTGTCTAACCCCTCAAATTTCTTTTCTAATCCCTCACCGGTACCCCTCATTTGGCCCTCCAATCGCTCACCCTGAGCATCCATCCGGTTCCCCATTACCCCCATTTGGTCCTCCAATCGCTCACCCTGAGCATCCATCCGGTTTCCCATTACCCCCATTTGGTCCTCCAATCGCTCACCCTGAGCATCCATCCGGTTTCCCAACCGCTCACCCAATCGCTCATTATCAGCCCTCGTTTCCTCCCTCATTTTCTCGCTATTCTGGGCCATAAGGGCCTTCATTTGTATGAAAAAAAGGCCCCAATCCATCGGGGGCGCTGCCACGGTCGCTGGCGCGGTGATCAGCGAGGCGCCATTTTGCGCGCCCGCTTCTTCGTGCGTGACGGCGCTATTTTGCGAACCTGCCGCCCTCACTGCTTCGCTCTCCTCCTGTCCCTCATTTTGGTCCTGGATCGACCCTACCTCACTCTCCTTTACCGGACCCCAGCTGTCTTGATCCGCCATGGCGCGACTTTCAAAATTCGGTTTTTATTTTTTATTTTCGTAAAACAAATTCAAATTTCGCCGTTATAATTTCGCGCGGGAAACGCGCTCCGAATCGATTCGGTCGAGCGCCGTACGCGCTCCGGCTCGATTTTCCCTCCCAAAATTTGGGCCTAACTAATTTAGTCCCGGGTTCGAATTCCACTCCTCGACACCAATTGTTACAGACAATTGTTACAAACCGAGCGGTTTTATGGTATGACCACGTCTGCACAAGTTACCCGATTGTGCCCGAACGTTGACTAGTCGCGCGATGCTGGCTCAATAAGAAAAAGAAGACACCCGGCTGGATTACAATAACACAATACGACACCAATGTTTCAATTCTCAAGACCTCCGGAGGAGATTATATTCGTACGGAAAGGTCAGATTACAGGGGCTAGAGGTATAATCACAGAAAGACAGGCACTTAGACACACTCTTATATTAACCCCGGACAGACGACAGACAAACGGGACAACGGCTGACTCACACGGGGGTTGATGACAGGAAAGCGGGTATCGATGGCTCCAGGTCCTCCTGGGCTCGGGGCAGGGTACAGTACGGTCCGGTCCGGTCCAAAGATGCGGGGAGGTATCGTCGCGCTGGGGGTGGCGGTGGCTTCTCTCTCCAAGCTGAGGCGCATCTGACATCACATCCGGCGCGGGGCCGCGTATATCCGGCGGGGAGTGACACGCCCTCGGCTCGTTAGCTCCGCCCCAGATGGAATCGGCACGTTGCTTCTCATTGGGTGCGTGGGGGGGTTACTGGCTCCGCCCCTGACGAGGAGCTGACAGCCAGCCCCTTCGGGGTAACGCCGTGGAGCGCATGGTCATGGCGGGTAACCGAGCCGGTGTGAGGACGCACACTCCCCGCCCCTCTGTTGTTGTAGTCGTAGTGGTAGTTGTAATTGTTGTTGTAGTTGTTGTTATTGTTGTTGTTTGGGGAAGAAGATGGGAGGAGGTATGGGAAAGGTCCTAAACTCACTACTGATGCCATATAATCACATTCTGGTGCAACGAAGAGTCATAATTAATGGAAACGAGGCCTTAACTGACATAGATTAAGAATAACTAGGAAGATGTCCGAAAGTTGTCTACGTGTGGTGCGGTGGACCTGGGCACGACATTTAATGGGGGAATAAGGGGAAGGTCGGCTCTACTGATTGTTATTTACATGCAATGGGACTAGGGAATGGGGGATTGGGGAAAGTTGGGGAGTATTGGAGAAAATAGGGGAATATTTACAAGCGGATATGGAGGCCAAATTCCATATTCGCAACAATATATATATATAATGTATATATGGTGTGCAGTATTTTATATATATGGTGTGCAGTATTTTATATATATGGTGTGCAGTATTGGTGATGGTGGTGGTAGGGATTGGTGTGCAGTATTGGTGATGGTGGTGGTAGGGATTGGTGTGCAGTATTGGTGGTGGTGGTAGGGATTGGTGTGCAGTATTGGTGATGGTGGTGGTAGGGATCGGTGTGCAGTATTGGTGATGGTGGTGGTGGTAGGGATTGGTGTGCAGTATTGGTATTGGTATTGGTGATGGTGGTGGTAGGGATTGGTGTGCAGTATTGGTGATGGTGGTATTGATTGGTGTACAGTATTGGTGATGGTGGTGGTAGGGATTGGTGTGCAGTATTGGTGGTGGTAGGGATTTGTGTGCAGTATTGGTGAGGGTGGTGGTAGGGATTGGTGTGCAGTATTGGTGATGGTGGTGGTAGGGATTGGTGTGCAGTATTGGTATTGGTGATGGTGGTGGTAGGGATCGGTGTGCAGTATTGGTGATGGTGGTGGTGGTAGGGATTGGTGTGCAGTATTGGTATTGGTGATGGTGGTGGTAGGGATTGGTGTGCAGTATTGGTGATGGTGGTATTGATTGGTGTACAGTATTGGTGATGGTGGTGGTAGGGATTGGTGTGCAGTATTGGTGATGGTGGTTGTCATGAAATTCTGTCGAACATCTGAATTCTGAACCCAGGTGTCATGCGTCTTTTGCCCGCTACGCGGCCGTTATAAGAACTCAGTCATTCAGCGCTATGATCATACCTGAGACATTAACTGTATGCTATGCTGGTGCATAACTAGATGGTACGTACCGCCACTTTGTTACAGCTTGCTTGCTTGCACTCATCTGTAAACTCATTACTAGTTCAGATGTATGCTGAATATTGATATGATGTTCGCTGGTTCTCTTTACAGGTATTTTTAGGGATCGAATGATATTAACTCATGATATGAGCCAATGTTGTAACTCTGATTCTTCCAACAATTAATATCATTCGGCTGTTGTCTTGATCGACAACGATGACTCATAAGCTGATTCTCGTCCCGATCTTCGGAGCGGATCCACAAGCATCGGACTCGGCTGCCCAGCTTCAGCACTGGCTTCGACTGCTGACGAGTTACCTGGGAGCCCAAGCTGATCTCACGGATGAGACAAAGCTCGCAGTGCTTAACTCTCGCGTGTCCCATTCTGTCTATCAGTACATTTCTCAGTGCGTCATGTACGATACTGCTGAAGCGGAACTACGCCGAATCTACATCAAGACTCGAAGCGCAGTCTACACCCGGTACCTGCTCCCTCACGATGGCAGGACCCTTCGGAATCCATTGATCATTTCGTTCAGGATCTCCGCCGTTTAGCGAAGGACTCTACAGGTGAACCTCGATCCCATGAACAAGTCTGTGATGATTTAATGAGAGATGCATTTGTTTCCGGGGTACACTCACCGATGATACGTCAAAGATTGCTAGAAACTACCGATCTAACTTTTGAGACTGCTCATAAGATGCGCTCGTTTACGACGAAGCTCGGAGGCATACGATCGTCACGATCGTCCGTACGTCACTGCAGGGCTAACCGGTGAGCGACCAGAGAGGGTTGCGGTAGCGGAGCGAGCGGATGCTGAACCTCCACTGAAATCGGGGACAACGGACACTCTCGAGGCTTTGGGCCCGAGCGTGACCGCCGCTGCTGCCACGACCCCAGCTGCCGGAGGTACGCAAAGTGCTATTTTTGTGGAAATCAAAATCATTTGAGAACAGTTTGCCCCGCGCGCGAAGCGACGTGCCATTCGTGCTCACGGAAAGGTCATTTCTCAAAGGTATGCCGATCGACACGGGGCCAGCGAACGGGTCAGCGAACTCGCCCGACATTGTCCGTGCTTTTCGCACGATCCGGGGCACAATCTGCATCTCGCACGACCTTGACTAGGATCCACTCGCAGCCTGCGAGGTGCCGTCGCGCGCCCTTGACTGTGATCTCCCTGCACAGGCCTCGCGCGGCATGCACGCCCTTGACGGGAACTCTTTCATCGCCGCCCGCGGCGATTTCACGCTCGACACTAGCTGGCGTCGGACTTGCGCGCGTGGCTCGATCGCCACCTCTGGATGATTCGACAACTACGCCACGCTCGACACAAGCTGGCGTCGGACCTGCGCGCGTGGCTCGATCGCCACCTCTGGATGTTTCGACAACTACAGGGCCACCCGGGTTAACCAACGCTGTTATTCCAGTCATGATTGAGGGACAGATGGTCAACGCCTTGATCGACACGGGCTCTACTGATAGCTATGTTGACTTGCGGCTCGTCCAGAAGCATGGATGGCCGATTCTCGGGACAACGCGCAGGATTTTCATGGCTTCCCAAGCTCTTTGGCTGCGTACCAAAGGCGAATGCCGGCTGAAGCTAGTGATCAATGGCCGCATGTTTCCGGATGTGCATTTAATGGTTTTACCTACATTATGTGCAGAAGTGCTACTAGGTCACAATTTTCTCCGTCGACATGGACGGTTGGAAATGGAATTTGGAGGTGACAATACTCTCTCTGTGTGTGCTCTGGCCAGGATGGGAATTGAACCCCTGGCGCTGTTTCCAAATTTGACTCCTGACTGCACCCCGGTTGCCGTTAAATCGCGACAATACTCGCGGGCTGACACGCAATTTATAGTGGAGGAAACTAGTCGACTTCTAAAGGAGAGTATAATCGAACCTAGTCGATCGATTAGATCTCCGCAGCGCGTATCATCAGATCCCTATCGCGGAGGCCGATCGCATCTACACCGGGTTTGAATCCGGACAGAGGTTGTACCCGTTCACTCGATTACCTTTTGGGGTCACAAACGGGGTGGCATATTTTCAAAGGGCTTTAGATGACATAATCGCGAAGGAACACTTAACCGATGTCTTTGTTTACCTGGACAATCTAACAGTTTGTGGGTACGATCAGGCCCATCATGATGCTAATTTGCAGCGTTTCCTCCAGGTTGCGCGCAAGTATCGGCTAACTCAGAACGAGGATAAATGTCGCTATTCTGCCCGAACGATAGATCTCCTGGGGGTACACCGTGACCCACGGCACTATCACTCCAGACAAGGAGCGGCTGTGACCCTTGCTCGACATGGCCCCACCACATGATCGCGCTTCGTTGAAGGGTGTCCTCGGACTGTTTGCACATTACTCGAAGTGGGTCCAAAATTTTTCTGAAAAGCTCCGCCCACTTGTAGATTGCAAGGTGTTCCCCATGGGTCATGCCGCCAAGGCCGCTTTCCAAGGCCTGCAGTCCAACATAGTTGGTGCCGCTGTGTCGTCTATCGATGACAGTCAACCCTTTGTTTTGGGAAGCGATGCGTCAGACCACGCGATAGCTGCCACGCTCTCTCAAGGGGGGAGACCTGTCGCCTTCTTTTCAAGAATATATATATATATATATATATATATATATATTGTCGCCTATATATATATTGTTACGGTTTTCCGCCGCCCTTCCTACCCTTACCGAGGGGGGATTAAGCCCCTCGTTCTTTCTGGGCTGGCGTAACCGAGCCTTGAAACGCCCCTTCCGGGCAAATGCAAGGTAGGGTTTCGGGACCAAGTCTCGCTCGTACCTAAATACCTGCGCCGCCACGGAAGCGGGGAAGCAAGCCTCGCACGAGCCACATGTAATTTGAGTACACCGAGCGGATTGCGTACCACGTGGTCCGTGCATTCACCGTTAATATTGGACCCCGATTAGAGCGGTTCTATTCGTACCACGCTTAGTCAATGATGGAAAATACAAGACGGCCGAATAAAAGGAATAACACAGTTTTAATTATTATTTGCACTTATGTACAAGTCGTAGAAAGCAGACACAGAGCAGAACTTAATCAATCTTATAATAACCCAGACACGGGCCCGATCGCACTCACACAGGGAAATTGCAGGCAGAATGGTGTCCACGTGCTGCCTTGGTCGTCCAGGAACGGCGGCCCGGCATGCTCTCCACGGTCCCAGCACGTCCCGCGAAGATGGCAAACAGGCGGTGGAAAAGGCTCCTCGCAGCGCGTCTCCCGAACAAAAGGCAGCAGATGAGGCAGGAAAGAAATGTACGCGTCTCTCAGCGTGGCTGGGCGGTTCCACAGTGCGTTTAGTAACCAGCGCACTATCACTCGCGTAACCCAATTCAATATAGGCTCGCCCTTCAGCTCAACCGAGCATCCACTTTAATATGAGCGCTTATCCTTGGTTCATGCGCGTCTTTCTCCGATCTCGTAACTCTCATCAATACTCGAACCTCTCCGCACTCGACTCCTGCTCACCTGCCTCTCCTCCACTCCTCGAACTGCTGCTTCAACTGCGCTTGTGGGGGCTTTGCGCGACAGGTTTTATTTGCCACGCCCTGAGCCTTCTCGAACGTTCCAACCACGCCCTGTGGCGCATTGCCGCAGCCACTCCCTTTGAGCCCTGATTGGTGGCTCGCGCTTACCCTCAGCTTCTTCGCCGTCCTCATTCGGTCCCGACCCGACCTGCTAGGCCTGCCTCGTGTTAATTCGCGCCAAAAAGCCAAAGGCAGCATAAAGAGGCAATGGAGGCATAAGGCAAAGGAAGTATGAAAAGGCCCTACTCTCATTATTTTACTCAATGCAAAACTAACACAGGAAAAGGACTATTCTCACACATACTATGGAATAACTGAACTATCTATCGCGAGTCTACGTGTTGTTTGTGTGACTAAGCTTTGAGGGGGAAATTTAAGCTTTATTGCACGAAACTCAAAACCGCAACGCTACCCCTCTTCCTCATCAGACTCGTCCCCGAGTCGAACGTAACAAAAATTGGAACGACCGGTTTTGAGAATGATCTGGAAAATTACTTTTACTTTTACATGTGACATATAGATGTGGTTCCCTCTAACATTTACTCCAACCCGTGGGTGCGACAGTTTTAAAACACGAAATATGTCCCCCCTATTGCGTTGAGTAGCTACTCTAACAGAATCACGCCCACAATTAACTGAATCCAGAATTTTTTAAACTAAACATATAGCCGGTGGGCAGCATTTTATATTCCATATTAAATGGGATATACAGACTTGGCATTTAATATGGAATATTTTTTTTTTCTTGATGGGTTTACTTTCTCAACTCAGTATATCAATCTGGTGAGTTTCTTTTACCCTTCGGTGATGTCTTTGTTGAAATAACCATGTCACTGATTGTCTTTCGCAGCAAGAAGTCAATAACAGGATTATAGCACAGGTGGCGTGACAAAATGTAAGGACAGGTACATTTGACGATTGGCTTCACAATCGGGTATATAAGGGTTGTTGCATTCTGTATTAGTGGAAAACAACTGCTGCACGTCTACAAAAGTTATTGCCGCTTCCTCTGGAGATGGTCCGTCAACTTGACAATGCTGTTTGTCATGGAGTGGTGGCTTTATGAAATTCTGGCATGAAACAGCATGCTATTGCTCGGCAGTATGGCATCACTCAAGGTCAGGTGTCAAAGATCCTGAAACGAAATGCTCAGAGGGGTGTCCCTACTCCAATACCGAGGCCAGGACGTCCCCGCAGAACCACAAGGAGGGATGATCGCCAGCTGCACCGGTTAGTACGCAATGGCCGTACCAAGTCAGCTAATCGGCTTCGGGCTGAGTGGCAGCAACTGACAAATGTGCCTGTATCCAGAAGGCTAGTCAACCAACGACTGGTTCAAGCAGGCTATCGTGCCAGGTGTCCCCTGAGAAAGTCACGCCTGACCAGACAACACCGCCAGCGCCGATTGCAGTGGGCCAGAGAGCACCGTCAATGGCAGCCAGGACACTGGAATCGCGTGATTTTCAGTGACGAGTCTAGATTTCTGGTCTATCGTCAAGATGGCCGCGTCCGAGTGCGCAGACAAGTGCATGAAGCCTACAACAAAGATTGTATAGTGCCAAGAGTCCAAGCTGGAGGTGGTGGGGTGACCGTTTTGGCTGCTTTTCATGCAGGGGGCAAAACTGACCTGGTTGTTCTGAATGGAAACCTGAACCAGTTCAAGTTCAGGGTCATTCTGGAAGAAACATTGCTTCCATTTGCTCGTGCAGCCTTTCGAGGAAACTTTGTCTTCCAAGATGACAATGCACGGCCTCATCGTGCTCGCATGATCCAACACTTTCTTGCTGACCGTGGTGTAAAGCGTATGGAGTGGCTTGACATTTCCCCGGATATGAATCCGATAGAGAACTTGTGGGCAGAATTAACGCGTCAAATCGACAACTTGGTCCATCAGCCGACCTCTGTGCGTGAATTGCAGCAGACTATTGTCACTGCATGGCAAGCGATTCCTGTCCAAAACCTTGGCAAATCTTGTGAACAGCATGCCTCGACGTGTACGTGCTCTCCTGAATGCTCGTGGGGGTTACATGAAGTACTGAACTGTAATTTTACTGTCCGTAATCCGTCATAATTTAGCTTTTGTTTTTGTTGGAATTTTTTTTGGCTAATGTGCAAAATAAAGAGATACTTCTGGAAAACGTACAGAGGTTTAACACAGTACTGTCCGTGAATTGAGTTCGATATCAGTTTACATCACTTTCAAGGATCAATTTATTTGCTTCGAAATGTCAAATGTGGTTTTTGTTTCTTTTAAAGGTCACATTAAGAAAAACTAGAATAATTTCAACATAATTCCAATGAACTTTTGTTTCTAAGTCATCTTGAAAAGTAAGTTCACCCCCACAAAAAAAAAATTCCATATTAAATGCCAAGTCTGTATATATACAAACTTGGCATTTAATATGGAATATATTTTTTTGAGGATAAAATAGCTGTATGTTGAAAAAGTCAAAACTTTACATGGGGTGTACTTACTTTTGTCAAAGTCAAAACGCCGACTTGAGGTATATATATATACAGTCACGTGAAAAAGTAATTACACCCCATGTAAAGTTTTGACTTTTTCAACATACAGCTATTTGATCCTCATTTCAACAATATTGACAGATAAAGGTGATATAATATAACAAATATCATGAAACATTTACATTTTGTAGTCCCTTGTATAATTTAAATAAACATTAATGCAAATTTCGCATGTGGAAAAAGTACATACACCCCAACATTTATCACTACTTCAAATACCTAAAATTAGTATCAGGTGCACAAGCTCAGGTGCAAATGATTAGAACATCGTTAAAGAGGATCTTGGAGGAACCTGTCTTATTTAAACCTCAGACATTTAGTTTGGTTTGCTCTTTGTTGTTGAAGTGTGTGGCGTCACCATGCCTAGATCAAAAGAGCTCTCTGAGGCCTTCAGAAAGAAGGTTATCGATGTCTACGAGTCTGGGAACGGATTTAAGAAGATCTCCAAACAATTTGAAATCAATCATTCGACTCTCCGGAACATTATCTACAAGTGGAGAAGATTCCAAACAACTGCCAACTTGTTCAGGCCAGGCCGCCCCAGCAAGTGCAGCCCGTGAGCAGACCGCAAGATGCTGAAAGAAGTCTGTAAGAACCCCAGAATGTCATCACGGGACCTACATGTAGCTCTTGCCACTGTTGATGTCAAAGTGCACGAGTCTACCATTAGAAAGAGGCTGCACAAATTTGATCTACATGGGAGGTGTGCCAGGAGGAAACCTTTGCTGTCCAGAAAGAACATCAGGGCAAGACTAAAGTTTGCCAATGAACACCTCGGCAAAGACCAGCACTTCTGGTACAATGTGCTCTGGACAGATGAGTGAAAGGGAAAGCTATTTGGCCACAGTACCAGAAGACATGTTTGGTGAAAACCAAAGACAGCATTTGACCACAAGAACCTGATACCAACTGTAAAGCATGGTGGTGGAAATATTATGGCTTGGGGCAGCTTTGCTGCATCAGGGCCTGGGCAGCTCTCCATCATAGAATCCACTATGAATTCTTTATTGTACCAGAGGGTGCTTGAGGATAATGTGAGGCCATCTGTCGAAGAAGTTGAAGCTCAACCGAAGGTGGATCTTGCAACATGACAATGACCCTAAACATACCAGTAAATCCACCAAGGAATGGCTGAAAATAAAGAAATGGAGGGTTCTGGAATGGCCAAGTCAAAGCCCGGATCTAAATCCCATCGAGATGTTGTGGGGGGATTTGAAACGAGCTGTGCATGCAAGAAACCCCTCAAACATCGCACAGCTGAAATAATTCTGCATGGAGGAGTGGGCAAAAATTTCTCCCAGTCGATGTCAGAGACTGGTAGACAGTTATAAGAAACGCCGACTTGAGGTTGTTTCTGCCAAACGGGGCAATACCACCTATTAGAGCCAAGGGTGTACTTACTTTTTCCACATGCGAAATTTGCATTTATGTTTATTTAAATGATACAATGGACTACAAAATGTAAATGTTTCATGATATTTGTTATATTATATCACCTTTATCTCTCAATATTGTTGAAATGAAGATCAAATAGCTGTATGTTGAAATGTGTTGAAAAAGTCAAAACTTTACATGCATGGGGTGCACTTACTTTTTCACGTGACTGTATGTATATATATATATATATATATATATATATATATATATATATATAATATTGTTACAGATCTCAGAGACGGCACTCCCCTTAGCAAGGGGGGGGGGGGGGGGGAGAGGTTAATCCCCTTGGCCTGTTAAGCTGGCCGTCTCTGGTCCTTGTGTACCTGTAATGTTCTTTTGCGGGGTGGAATTGGTCAAGGTGTTCTCCCGAATACCTTTACCAATCCCTCCGCAAAACAGGGAGACAAGTACCATTCGAACCACGGACAAGATGGTATTTGCCGAGCGGTTTAGCAATCCGCGGTTCGAGCAGTTATCAATATTGACTAAACCCGATTCCGAGCGTTGGCCAAATCGTGCCACAGGTATTCAATCAGGGAAAAGACTAAAGCGATCGGGGAAGAATGAAACCAAAAGGGTAAGAAATAACAGACATTTATTAATTATTTACAAAACCAAAGAAGAGGAGGAACGAAAGCAATATACAGAAGAAGAAGAAGACATAGGGCAAACCTTAAAACAATCTTATATTATACCCCAGACAACAAACAGGACAGACAAACAGACTTGTACGACAAGGGAATAGCAGGCAGGAATCGCTGGACGAAGGAGAAGGGTCCGTGCAGGTGAGAGGGTAGGACGGTCCGGGCCGATGCGCAGCGTCGGAGGTGGCTCCAGTCCACGCTACGGGCTCGAGGCAAACAGCCAGCGGCAGCTCCACGTATTCGTTTTCACACACATGGTCGGACAATGTCAGTTGACTTATTGTATTGTGGTCGCCGTCACGGACCCAATCGCCGGATCACCTCTCTCTCTCGTGCCTTCTCACCGACTCTCCTTCCAACTCATCCAACTCGTACCTTCTCTGTAAAAAGGCTTCGTGCCCGCGCTTAAATTGCGCGTGTTGCAAATCAATCCGCGCTTCATGGAGCCACGCCCACGATTATTATCTTTCATCAGCCCTGGTTGGCTGAGGGGGGCTTGCTCGCCCCGCCTCGGGTGGTGCGTCGGCGTGCCACGCCCGTGATCTGGCGGCTCCTCCCCCTTCTCCGAGATGAAGCACATGGGCAATGGCGTCTTGTGGGGAGTTAGAAAACCACTCGCACCGCTTTTGAAGGGAAATTTGGGGCCTACTCTTATTTGATTAATGCAATGCAGATTCAACTACTGGGAACAGATCCTTAACTGAAACACATAATAATGAAATAACTACGAAGAGGTCCTATGGTTCGCTACATGTTGTTCATGGACTAACTAGGGTGCAATCTTTAACAAGCCAATTGATGGGAATCTTTACAGGGGAACATTTATAAGGGAAACATTTACTAAAATTTACGAGGAAGGTTCTAAAAACCGTAACAATATATATATTTCTGTCAGTTGATTGTTTGGTGACATTTGTATTACTGTGTACAAGAAGGTATAAATAAATGAATGACATGTTTATCTAACCATTCATTCGGGGGAAAATTATTATGGAAGTGTACCAAGCTGTTTTACTTGCAATTTTCAAAGTGCCCTCCCTCGTGATCGATGCACAATTGCAGCCGAGCAGGCACAGAGTGGCACACACGCTTGCAGAGTTCGATATCAATTTCCTCAAACTTTTCAGTGATTTGAGCCTTCAATTCCTGAATGGTACGAGGCTTTTCACGATAAACAAGGTCTTTCATGAGCCCCCAAAGAAAGAAATCTGGAGGTGTAAGGTCTGGGGAGCGTTATAAGGAGTCTTAAGCATTATAAGGAGCGTTATAAGTAAGCGTCTGGGGAGTGGAAGGTCTAAATGGTTAGATAAACATGTCATTCATTTATTTATACCTTCTTGTACACTGTAATACAAATGTCAAACAAACAATCAACTGACAGAAATATATATATATATATAAACAAATCGGGCGCTACTTTTGACTCACCCTGTGTATATATTTATATATATATATATATATATATATATATATATATATATATATATATATATATATATATATATACACAGTGTATATATATATATATATATATATATATATATATATATATATATATATATATATATATATATATATATATATATATATATATATATATATATATATATATATATATATATATATACAGTAGTGACCCCTAATTCCGAACGCCCCTCATCTCGAACTACTCTAATTCCGAACCGTAAATTCGAGAAAATTTTGTCCCTAACTAATTCCGAATGTATTTCTATAACCGAACCGCCAACATAGCGTTAGCGTCGTTCATATTTCCCGCCGCGAGCGTCGTTCATATTTCCAGTGCTGAAATTAGAGAACTGTGCTTCCATTGGTCTAAAACACAGGCCATTGTTGAAAAGTGGCACCCTATTAAAGCAGTGGTTAACAGGAGCATTAACTTGTTCAGTGACGATGTGATTGACCACTTCAGAAAAATTAAGAAAAGTCGCCAACACCAGGCAACTTTGGAGAGGTGGTTCTCTAAAGAAAGCAAGCCTAGTGAGCCCCAACCCTCTACAAGTGGTGTTAAGAGACAAAGAGAGCAAACACCAGAAGCACAGTCATCTGATGTTAGCTTGGAAGGTGCCTCACCTTCCAAGCAATAAAACCCTCTCCCTCCTTCCTCCTCTCCAGCCTCCACATGCACCATCAGAACTCTCCACGAAGGTAAATGCAGTTATTTTCATGTTAGTACATTTACTTCTTGTTTTTATTATTATTATTAGTTGATATTTAGGGCATTTACTCATCTTATTTTACCTTGAATCATGTGTATTTGCAGTTAACAGTGTCTTGATAATGGGTTTTTGGGGTCCAGGAACGGATTAATTCACTTTCCATTATTTCTTATGAGGAAAATAGTTTCTAATTCCGAACTTTTCCCAATCCGAACTGCCGCTGGAACGAATTAAATTCGGATTTAGAGGTTCCACTGTATATATATATATATATATATATATATATATATATATATATATAGTATATATATATATATATATATAGTATATATATATATATATACATATATATATATATATATATATACATATATATATATATATATATATATATATATATATATATATATATATATAGTATATATATATATATATATATATATATATATATGTATTATATATATATATATATATACATATATATATATATATATATATATACACATACATATATATATACATACATATTATATACAGTGAAACCTTGACTTACGAGTGCACCAACTTACGAGTTTTCCGAGATACGAGCCGTCGCTCGGGCGGTTTTTTGCTTTGTGATGCGAGCCGAGATCTGGTTATGAGCTTACGCCACCCGCCACTAGGTGGCCCAACGAGCGTTCAGGTCACGTGGTTATCTTGCCGTGCAAGCATCTCTGCCGTATATCGCTGCTGCTTTGTTTTCGCATTTTTGTTATTTTGGAAAATTTCTTAGTTTTAACCATGGGTCCTAAGAAATTGAGTGCCAAGGGCCGCGCTGAGAAGAAGAAGAGGATGATGTGCTTGGATATAAAACACGCAATCGTCGAAAAACATGAGCGAGGTGTGCGTGTTGTCGACCTGGTGAGGCAGTACGATCGTAGTACTTCTACGATATGTACGATTTTGAAGCAGAAGGAGTCGATAAAGGCTATAACGCCAGCCAAGGGCGTTACGATTATTTCAAAGCTCCGGACCTCTGTCCATGAAGAGATGGAGAAGTTGTTGTTTGTGTGGTTGACGGAGAAGCAGCTCGCACGAGATACCGTGACCGAGAGCATCATGTGTGAGAAGGCCCGAGACATTTACGGGGATTTGGTGCAGCAGGCGGCGGGAACATCAACGGACGAGGCATCGGAAGTCATTCAAAGCCAGTCGGGGATGGTTTGATAATTTTAAGAAGAGGACCGGCATTCACTCCGTCGTCAGGCATGGTGAGGCAGCAAGCTCGGATGTGAAGGCAGCTGAAGATTTTATTACAACTTTTGCCGAACTGATAGAAGCCGAACGATACATCCCCCAGCAAATCTTCAACTGTGACGAGACAGGGCTCTTCTGGAAAAAGATGCCAAGGAGGACGTATATAACGGCAGAGGAGAAGAGCATGCCAGGCCACAACTTGTTCAGAGTGCCGGCGATAGCTCGCCTTCTCTTTGTGGAAGACACGGTGAGATCCTTAACATCCAACAACTAATGGGACGCAAATGGGGCGCCCAGTTTAGCGGTACACACATTGATGAATCACCCTGCCGGTGAAACACCGACATGACAGGTTATAGCTGGGTCGGGATTCAAACCCAGGCTGGACAGTTTAGAGTCGAGTGTGCGTACCTCCAGTCCAGGCCATCCTGCCAACTTGTATGCTGCATACAGGTGAAATATAAAGCGTGCGATATTTTTTATATATACTGTATATTTCAAAAAAAATTGGTGTGGTTTTTGGCGGGCTGGAACGGATTAATAGCATTTCAATTCATTTTAATGGGGAAATTTAATTTGAGAAACGAGCAAATTGAGTTACGAGCTCGGTCACAGAACGAATTAAACTCGTAAGTCAAGGTTTCACTGTATATATATATATATATATATTGATATATATATATATATATACATACACACACACACACACACACACACACACACACACACACACACACACACACACACACACACACACACACACACACACACATACACTAGCCGAAAGCATCCGGCGTTGCCCGGGTTCTTTTTGAATGAATTTACTACTATAATTCAGCTCAGCTTTTAATTGCGAAATGGGCCCAGACCGGCCTCGCCACCTCGCCTATAACCTTCCCGGGGCCCGTCCCGACATTTTTAGTTCTTGTTGAATGAATTTACTACTATAATTCAGCTTTTACTCGTGGCCGTAGAAGATTGATTACTATAATTCAGCTCAGCTTTTAATTGCGAAATGGGCCCAGCCCGGCCGAGGCAGCCTCGACTGGCCTCGCCACCTCGCCTATAACCTTCCCGGGGCCCGTCCCGACATTTTAAGTTCTTTTTGAATGAATTTACTACTATAATTCAGCTTTTACTCGCGGCCGTAGCAGATTGACTACTATAATTCAGCTCAGCTTTTAATTGTGAAATGGGCCCAGCCCGGCCGAGGCGGCCTCGACCGGCCTCGCCACCTAGCCTATAACCATCCCGGGCCCCGTCTCGACATTTTTTGTTTTAGAGGTTAACTCCTATCTTTCACCGTTCAGGAGATTAGCGCGTGCAGACAAACAACAAAAACAAACAAACAAATTTGTATGTATGTATGTGTATATATATATATATATATATATATATATATATATATATTATATATATATATATATATATATATATATATATATATATACATATACATATATACATACATTACATATATATATATATATACATTACACATATATATATATATATACATTACACACATATATATATATATATATATATATATATATATATATATATATATATATATACAGTCATCCCTCGCTATATCGCGGTTCACTTTTCGCGGATTCGGTACATCGCGGTTTTTTCTCGCTAGTATATGTAAAATTATATCGCGGATTTTTCGCTATATCGCGGGATTTTGCGGTATAAATGTATTTTTATATACTATTATTTTAAATATTTTTGTGGTAAAATAAGCATTTTCTAGCCTAAAAAATTAAAAAACGTAAAGAAATAAGAAAAATACAGTATTTAAAACATATTACAAGAAATAAAATACTGTACATAGTGTACAGTAGAAGGGTAGACAAAGAGTCGTGCGTATGGAAAACGCCAGTACATTCATCATCGTCATCACCTTCATCGTCATCAGTACTGCACAGCTAATTCATCATCATCTTCATCACGCAAGTTGTAGTATTGAAGAGCCGGGGCTCTTGCTTGATACGGACGAAATGACGGGCAAGACACAAACTCGTCCGAGAAGATATTTATTCTCAAAACCAACTCGGGAACACTGAAAAGCCCATTTATCGGGCTGCATTATAAAGCACAACCAGAAACCGAAAGCCACGCCTCTCAAGCGTGGCGTGCTTCGGTGAATCGGTGGTCACGTGATCAACAGGTGTAGCTGATTATACCCGCAAAGCGCGGCACGCTTTAGCGGTCACGTGACCAGCCACTCTCGCGCCGGGAATCCCCGCCGGTGACGTCACCGGCTGGAGCAAGGAGATTCTGATGCTGGTCTTGCTTGGGGAACCCATGGGTAGCTACAGTATCTTCAATGGTGAGTACCCATTAGAATTTTATATGTTGTTAAAATTACGTATGTTTAAGAGTGTAAAAAGTGTTTAAGAGTATAGGAAGTGTTTATAAGAGTATGGGAAAGGTTAATAAGAGTGTGGGGAGTTCATAATGCTTTAAAATATATATATAAAAAAAAAATATATATGGTCGCTACTTCGCGGATTTTCGTTTATCGCGGGGGGTTCTGGAACGTAACCCCCGCGATAAACGAGGGTTCACTGTATATATATATATATATATATATATATATATATATATATATATATATATATATATATACATACATTACATATATATATATATATACATTACATATATATATATATATATACATTACATATATATATATATATATATACATTACATATATATATATATATATATACAGTGGAACCTTGACTTACGAGTTTAATCCGTTCCGTGACCGAGCTCGTAACTCAAATTGCTCGTATCTCAAATCAAATTTCCCCATTGAAATGCATTGAAATGCTATTAATCCGTTCCAGCCCACCAAAAACCACACCAATTTTTTTTTAAATATACAGTATATATAAAAATATCTCGCGCTTTATATTTCACCTGTATGCAGCATACAAGTTGGCAGGATGGCCTGGACTGGAGGTACGCACACTTGACTCTAAAGTCTAAACTGTCCAGCCTGGGTTTGAATCCCGACCTAGCTATAACCTGTCATGGGTGAATCACAGGCAGGGTGATTCATCAATGGGTGTACCGCTAAACTGGGCGCCCCGTTTGCGTCCCATTAGTTGTTGGATGTTAAGGATCTCACCGTGTTTTCCACAAAGAGAAGGCGAGCTATCGCCGGCACTCTGAACAAGTTGTGGCCTGGCATGCTCTTCTCCTCTGCTGTTATATACGTCCTCCTCGGCACCTCGCTCATGTTTTTCGACGATTGCGTGTTTTATATCCAAGCACATTATCCTCTTCTTCTTCTCAGTACCGTGTTTTCCACAAAGAGAAGGCGAGCTATCGCCGGCACTCTGAACAAGTTGTGGCCTGGCATGCTCTTCTCCTCTGCTGTTATATACGTCCTCCTCGGCACCTCGCTCATGTTTTTCGACGATTGCGTGTTTTATATCCAAGCACATTATCCTCTTCTTCTTCTCAGTACCGTGTTTTCCACAAAGAGAAGGCGAGCTATCGCCGGCACTCTGAACAAGTTGTGGCCTGGCATGCTCTTCTCCTCTGCTGTTATATACGTCCTCCTCGGCACCTCGCTCATGTTTTTCGACGATTGCGTGTTTTATATCCAAGCACATTATCCTCTTCTTCTTCTCAGTACCGTGTTTTCCACAAAGAGAAGGCGAGCTATCGCCGGCACTCTGAACAAGTTGTGGCCTGGCATGCTCTTCTCCTCTGCTGTTATATACGTCCTCCTCGGCACCTCGCTCATGTTTTTCGACGATTGCGTGTTTTATATCCAAGCACATTATCCTCTTCTTCTTCTCAGTACCGTGTTTTCCACAAAGAGAAGGCGAGCTATCGCCGGCACTCTGAACAAGTTGACGGCAGAGATACTGTACTTGCACGGCAAGATAACCACGTGTCGCACGATCTCTTGTCATGGTCCACAAGATTATCACAGAGAGGTGCAGCTTCCAGCGTTTCGAGATCTGATCCAGGCCTATCCAACGAGACCGGTCCCAGCGTTCTAGGCCCGGTGGTTGTCTCAGACGGACCCGACAACGGCAGTGTTCGTTTTAACTCGATTCGATTCGAGCGCCGACGTGCCGGCGAACAAAACCGGTCATATCTTTTGAACGCGTGGCTCGATTTTTACAAAATAAACTTTTTCTTGAAGGTCTGAACCGTGCGCTCAAAACGATACCGAGTTTGACCCTGAGAGAGCCGTTTTGCGCCGGAGATACTGTACGTGCACGGCAAGATAACCACGTGACCGGGTGGCGAAAGCTCGTAACTCGGATCTCGGCTCGCATCTCAAAGCAATAAACTGCCAGAGTGACGGCTCGTATCTCGAAAAACTCGTAAGTTGGGGCACTCGTAAGTCGAGGTTCCACTGTATATACATATATATATATATATATATATACATATATATATATATACTAGACGACCCATGACCCGTTGGGTCAGTCAGTTTGAATAGATATGAGAATAGAACCAAAGCGAACGCTGGACATCATCAGGGAGATTATTTGGGCCAGCAAGCCATAAGGCTCACCTCTCCAGCGTTCTAAATCACTTATCTGTGACACGTGATTTCGGCCCTTATCTCCGATCACGTGTTTTTTTTTTGTTTTTTTTTATTTTTAGAAAAAACACGCGACCCGTGGACTACCACGATTTTGTTGTCAGAGGACACTTCTGATGACGATGTTCTTTGTCGACGATCCTCCATTTACATAAACTCGCACGTTCTCTTTCCTCTTCCCTCGACTGAGCGCCACATACAGCTGACCATGCTGGAAGACCGGTTTCTCCAGGTAGACCAGCACATTCTCCATAGTTTGCCCTTGCGCCTTATGGATCGTCATTGCGAAGCAGGATTGTATGGGGAACTGGCAGCGCTGCAAAGGGATATCCTCAGCTTCCGACAGATTTAGTCGGATCCGAGGGAGCATTACAGTTTCGCCTTCAAACGTTGAACTTATGATCCTCGCAACTATAATATTTCGAAGCATGTCCTCAACAATCATGCGCGTCCCGTTGCAAAGTTTCGGAGGGTCCAAGTTCCGCATCAAAATGATAGGGGATCCTTTTTTGAGCTCGAGGTTGTGCGGCGGCAATCCCGAGACTTCAACGGAATCTAGGAATTCCGTTGGGAAGTGCGTCGCATCAGTACCCTCAGTCACACTGTTGAACGCAGCATACTCCTTGCTAGCACCAGGGAACCTTGTGATGCATCTTGAATTGATGTTTCGCATCATATCGTTGAGGGGCACTAATATAGACCTTGCTGAAAAAACCTCCATCGGATTGGCGAATGATGGATATATGGTATCGATGCACTCATCGAGCCCACTCGCTGTCAGCAGTATATCCTCTGGCAAATCTATCTCATCATCTGCATTTTTCTCGATTCTATCCTCGCCGATGTCGAGCAAAAATCTTGAAAACTGCCCACTTCCGTCGGTCAGTCACATATTAGTTCTCAAGTGAAACATTCCAAAGCTCTGCGATAAGTAGGACTTCTTTATGCACGCATTCTCAACGTCAGCATCACACCCTCTTTTCACCACGGGCAGAAGTTGACGGAAATCACCACAGCATATCGTCAAGATCCCTCCAAAAGGCTCGTCTTTGTCACATACATCACGCAACGTGCGATCCACAGCCTCGAAACTCTCTCTCCTGATCATAGGACACTCATCCCACACGATGAGTTTTGTACTTCGAAAGAGGTCTGCGATAGTGGAATTTTTATCGATGTTGCATACGCCATCTTCCCTCGGTGTCAGAGGGATTTGGAACCTTGAGTGCGCTGTTCTTCCACCAGTCATGAGGGTAGCAGCTATGCCAGATGAGGCCACCGCAAGGGCAACTTCTCCACTCGCTCTCACTTTAGAGAGAATCAGGTTAATAAGAAACGTCTTCCCTGTGCCTCCAGGCGCATCAATGAAAATCATTGATGACTGATTCGTGCGGATGCAACCGCACGCAAAGTCATAGACAACTCTCTGCTCATCATTGAGCAGAAGCTGCCTTTCGTCTACGATTCGCTGTTGTTCCTCCGTGTCGTATTGGAGTTCTCTCAGTAGGTGAATGTTGGCAATCCCTTCATGACGAAGAACAGTCGTTGGAGTCGGCAAGTGAAAATGTGCAACAGTTCTGTTCAACAATTGCAGTTTCTGCTGCAAATACGATAGAGCCAAGTCATGATGGCGCTCGTTGATGGCAATATTGGGATCATTTGCAGATCGTCGATGAGCTAGAAGATAATCTTCAGCCATAGCGTCCTTGAAACGTTCCCATAGATCCAATGGATTGTCGACTTCACTTTGTGTGAGGAGCACAACGAACAAATCCCTCATGGGTCTGGGAAGGCGTGTCCTCTCAGCATCCTCCAGAGTCTCGCGCCAGACAGCGTCTCCTTGCAGCAAACCCATTTCTCTGCAAGCGTCTTTGAATGTGGGTAGAATGACATTATCACACGTTCTCAGGACTTCGAACGAAGTCGGCCCTCTCACGTGGTGGAGGAGTAGTCGGAAATAGTACAGGTCACCAGTACGCGGCGAAACAGTGTAAACTCGTCCCAATATGTCATCCTCAAACATTCCAGGGTTGCCCTCCACCGGTCTGCCCTGTTTTCTTCGTTGTCATCTCTTCTTGGTCCATGTATAGAATCTCGGAACATCCACGTACAACAGTGTCTTAGCGAAATGGTCACGTCTGCAAAGATCCATAAACTCTGTCAACGTGGTTTTGGCCATATTGGGATTATTTCTTTGTTCACGAACGTTCCCAGCAAAAAATACCTGTTGTTCATTTGGCAGATGTACTCCTAAACGGATAACGGCCGGCTTCCTGTCATGGACTGAGAATCCAAGAATGGAGGCAACAGCCTCTGAAGGTCCAATGTATCTACCCGTCAAGTACTCCGTTATCTCGTCGTTTGTGCGCAGTGCATACGGAGCTTGATCGCTACCTTTCATGGCATACTTAATAACATACTTGATCGACTTTATAGAGCAGCATATTTCAACGTTGATGTGGCAATCAAACGTTTTCAGGAGATAGAGATTATGGGGAACAACCCACTGATTTGTAACAGGTCGTCGTTGCCTCCCTTCTTGGTGCCCTTCAAATCCTCCCATTTCTGGGGATCTTCTTCTATATATGGGGTACGAATCGTCTCCGCACCGTGTGTACGGAGCATATGACCGCGGGTATCTGTGTCTGCATGCTCCATTCTTCCAGCATCCAGTTGCTGTGGAACAATATGGACCATGGATCATGTGCTTCAACACCAGTCTGTGTCCCTCTGGATCTTCATCGGGATCTGGTATTTCAGCTTGTACAAATCGATCATAGTCTTGTGGTCTCGGCTTTGAAGTTTCATCGAGCCACAGCAAACAGTGTATGTGAGGGAGACCTCGCTTTTGGTACTCCACACACACAACGTGAGCGATACAGTTCCCGAAGAAGCCTTCTGATCCAGTGAGGTATTTAATGAACACCGTTTTCTTCAACTCGAACACTCTCGCAATGAGATCCGGTCTGTCATTCTCACTTTGGTGAGGAAACAGGTTATTGGAGATTTCAGGCCACTTTGGATTACACGTCATAGTGATGAAGTAGGTCGCGTTACCATATTTTCTTACGTACATCATGGCATCTTGACATTGCTCCATCATATACCTCGGCCCCCCTACAAATGTCGATGACAGTAGTACGCGGCGTCCGATGTTGGACAAATCGTCATTGTCATTGAGAGCATCAGTGAAGCCACTGTATGTAGCAGACCTCAGCGATGCCTGGTTCAGTCTTATAAACGCCAATCTTGTGCCTTCCATTTTGGCTGCCATATCAACAAGATACTGCTGGAACAGACGCCCCCCTCTGAGGAGGTAGTTGAACTCATCCTCGTGGTTCATTATTCGGTAGGAGTAGTATTTCATGGCAGTCAATCTCCTGCCATTGGTCATGTTCATTTCGGGCTGCCATCCGTCATCTCCGAATGGGAAGAAGAGAACATACTGGAGTGCGTCGTAAGAACGGTGCAACTCAGAAATACTTTGCAGCGCTCCTCCTCTTACTTTCAATACAATGTGACGCGCTGTAGCTTGAGGATCGACAGTATTCTTCACAACGACACCCACTTCATCAGCGATTTGACCATTGAACCTCCTCTCATGTTCACCAGCTGGT